>NC_060196.1:13460931-13522846 GCF_021184085.1 Oncorhynchus gorbuscha | reverse complement strand
TGGATCCTGTTCTAGGGGACTGTGTGTGCAGGTGTGTCTCTCTGTCTCTCTCTCTCTGTGTGTGTGTGTGTGTATCTGTCTCCCTGTCTCTTTGTGTGTGTGGGTTTGTGTGTGTGTATCTGTCTCTCTCTGTGTGTGTGTGTGTCAGGGGACAGCTCAGCATGATAATGTAGGTTTAACGCCCCATCCTGCAGAGCCATGATGATGTCATCCTTCCACAGAGCAGGGAACTGTGGAGGACCACCCATCTGTGTGTGGTGTCTGGTGTATGTGGTTTGTGTGTCTGGTGTGTGTGTGTGTGTGGTGTCTGGTGTGGTTTGTGTGTCTGGTGTGTGTAGTGTCTGGTGTGTGTAGTGTCTGGTGTGTGTGTAGTGTCTGGTGTGTGTGTGTGTTTGTTTGTGTGTGTGTTCTCATGTGGATGACTAGTGTGGGTGGGTGGGTGATTGTAAGGGTGGGTGGGTATTGTAAGGGTGGGTGGGTGATTATGCGGGTGGGTGTGTGGGTGGGTGTGGAGGGGCTTCCCTTCAATGAGACGATATCTAAGTATACTCCACTATCTTCTATTTCACAAAGGACAACCAACACACACACACATACAAACAAACAAACTGAGACAAATGGGAAAGGTCACCTGGTTGCTAGGTGATAGAACCATCAGAGAGAGAGAGAGAGAGAGAGAGAGAGAGAGAGAGAGAGAGAGAGAGAGAGAGAGAGAGAGAGAGAGAGAGAGAGAGAGAGAGAGAGAGAGAGAGAGAGAGAGAGAGAGAGAGAGAGAGAGAGAGAGAGAGAGAGAGAGAGAGAGAGAGAGAGAGACAGAGAGACAGAGAGACAGAGAGAGAGACAGACAGACAGACAGACAGACAGACAGACAGACAGACAGACAGACAGACAGAGAGACAGACAGACAGAGAGAGAGAGGTACACAGAGATAGAGAGACAGAGAGAGAGAGGTACACAGAGACAGAGAGAGAGAGGTACACAGAGACAGAGAGAGAGAGGTACACAGAGACAGAGAGAGAGAGGTACACAGAGACAGAGAGATAGAGAGGTACAGAGAGACAGAGAGAGAGAGGTACACAGAGACAGAGAGAGAGAGAGATACACAGAGACAGAGAGACAGAGAGAGAGAGACAGAGAGAGAGAGGTACACAGAGATAGAGAGACAGAGAGAGAGAGGTACACAGAGATAGAGAGACAGAGAGAGAGAGACAGAGAGAGAGAGACAGAGAGAGAGAGACAGAGAGACAGAGAGAGAGGTACACAGAGATAGAGAGACAGAGAGAGAGAGTACACAGAGATAGAGAGACAGAGAGAGACAGAGTAGAGAGACACAGAGATAGAGAGACAGAGAGAGAGGTACACAGAGATAGAGAGACAGAGAGAGAGAGGTACACAGAGACAGAGAGAGAGAGAAATAGAGAGAGAGAGGTACACAGAGATAGAGGCAGAGAGAAAGAGACCGAGAGAGCAGCGTCTGTGACTGTTCCCCACAACATGTATAAGCACAGTAGCATAGAGAGACCGATGATGCCATGTAGATACTTCATAGAGTTAACTTAACTAACGTTGGACCAGAGCTAGCCCTTCATCATGACATCATTACATTATTCAGTACGTAATGCCGCCTAGAGTTTGAGAGCGAGACCAGAGCTAGCTAACAAGCTTGTGAGCAGAGCGGCACCAACATTTGAATTAAAACACGTTTTTGTAGTTAAAAACAAAACAATGTGTAATGTGACAACGATAGTATATAATATCATCTTTTAAATGAGAGTATTTTAATACATATCTGTTTCACATTTTGAAATGAAACCTATGTATCTAGTCCCCCATTTGAAGAAGTCATAAGTAATTCTGACAAATTCATTTATAGTGTATTAAAGTAGTCAAAAGTTGAGTATTTGGTTCCAAACTCGTTGGTTGCATTTGCAGTTTGTTTTGTTGTGTTTTACCCAATAATAACATGTACATAGTAAATGAGTGGTGGATGATGACTGGAGTCTCATTATAAGTGAGTAGAGGTCATGTTTCTAAACACTACTAACTTAATCCTGATGATGCCATGATCAATACAAATCATGAATGAGTCATGAATAATAATGAATGAGAATGTTACAGAGGCTACGAGTATTCTTAATTAGCATTGAACAAGTTAATCCATTCTTCTCTAATTAAAAATCTCTCCTTAATTTCTGAATCACGCTTGTAACGTCAGTAGTTACAGTAGACTAAGCTTCAGAAGGGCAGAGGGACGGGGAGGGGCAGCTAGCCTACACAGAAGATGTTCAGCTGGAATGCAGGCAGACACCGGAATACAGTGACAGAGGGTGACAGAGGGTTTGAAAAAATGTACGGAACTTCAAATAATTAACTGTTATTAACTGTTACCCATGCTTTTAAAATAAATGTTTCTGTTCCGGAACGGAATAGTTAAATTTTGTTCACGGTTCTGTTCCGGAACGGTAAGTTAAATTTTGTTCTCGGTTCTGGTTCTGTTCCTCCATTGTTTTTTCTTTGTTTTTCATTTCCGTTCACTGAAACGGTTCCAACCCCTGATTCTTACATCCTGTAGGTATTTTTTCTGGTCCATGTCGGATATGGCAGTGTGAAGTGCAAAGCGATTGCGTCGTCCGTGGATCTGTTGGGGCGGTATGTGAGTTGTAGTGTGTCTGGGTTGTCAGGGAAGGTGGAGGTGATCCTTAACTAGCTAACTAGCCTCTTCATGATGACAGAAGTGAGTGCTGCAGGACGATAGTGATTTAGTTCAGTTACCTTCACTTTCTTGGGTACAGGAAAAATGGTGGACATCTTGAAGCATCGATTGAAAGGCCTTTGATGCCTCTCATACATGACAGTACACCATAAAGTATAAAGTAACTTTCCTGAAGAATTGAAGAACTTTCCTAACTTTCCTGAAGAATTGTGTGCTTGCTTCAAGTAAAATTTGATTAGATCACGTGTCGATTACAACAGGTGTAGTAGGCCTTACCGTGAAATGCTTACTTACAAGCCCTTAACCAAAAAAAAAAGTAAGTAACAAAATATTTCGTAAAAAAAATACAATAACAATACTAATATAATTAAAAGTAACACAATAAAATAACAATAATATATATATCAGGAATCAAGGTAAGACCCAGATGCAGACCGTGTCAAGTAACAATATTTATTACAGCAACAGGGGCAAAGGTACAGGACGGCAGGCAGGCTCAGGGTCAGGTACAGGGCAGGCGGCAGGGTCAGGTACAGGACGTCAGGCTCAGGCTCAGGCTCAGGTACAGGACGGCAGGCTCAGGGTCAGGTACAGGATGGCAGGCTCAGGGTCAGGTACAGGATGGCTCAGGGTCAGGTACAGGACGGCAGGCAGGGTCAGGTACAGGACGGCAGGCAGGGTCAGGTACAGGACGGCAGGCAGGCTCAGGGTCAGGTACAGGATGGCAGGTATAGGACAGGCTCAGGGTCAGGTACAGGATGGCAGGCAGGGTCAGGTACAGGACGGCAGGCTCAGGGTCAGGTACAGGACGGCAGGCAGGGTCAGGTACAGGGACGGCAGGCAGGCTCAGGGTCAGGTACAGGACGGCAGGCAGGGTCAGGTACAGGACGGCAGGCAGGGTCAGGTACAGGACGGCAGGCAGGGTCAGGTACAGGACGGCAGGCAGGGTCAGGTACAGGACGGCAGGCAGGGTCAGGTACAGGACGGCAGGGTCAGGGTCAGGTACAGGACGGCAGGCTCAGGGTCAGGTACAGGACGGCAGGCAGGCTCAGGGGACGGCAGGCAGGGTCAGGTACAGGACGGCAGGCTCAGGGTCAGGTACAGGGCGGCAGGCTCAGGGTCAGGTACAGGACGGCAGGCAGGCTCAGGGTCAGGTACAGGATGGCAGGTTCAGGGTAAGGTGCAGGACGGCAGGCAGGGTCAGGGGCAGGCAGAGTGGTCAAACAAGACGAACTGGCAACAGACAAACAGAGAACACAGATATAAATACACTGGGGATAATGGGAAGAAGGGCGACACCTGGAGGGGGTGGAGACAATTACAAGACAGGTGAAACAGATCAGGGTGTGACAATAAATAATAAACAGGGACGTTCACATCAGCAAACCACTTGCCCACACGACGCCATACACGTGGTCTGCGGTTGTGAGGCCGGTTGACGTACGGCCAAATTCTCTAAAATGACATTGAAGGCTTATGGAAGAGCTACCACCATGCTCCTCCATACTAGTAGAGAGAGGGGTGGAGCTACCACCATGCTCCTCATTACTAGTAGAGAGAGGGGTGGAGCTACCACCATGCTCCTCATTACTAGTAGAGAGAGGGTGGAGCTACCATGCTCCTCATTACTAGTAGAGAGAGAGGGGTGGAGCTACCACCATGCTCCTCATTACTAGTAGAGAGAGGGTGGAGCTACCACCATGCTCCTCATTACTAGTAGAGAGAGGGAGGTGGGCTACCACCATGCTCCTCCTTACTAGTAGAGAGAGAGGGGGTGGAGCTACCACCATGCTCCTCATTACTAGTAGAGAGAGGGAGGTGGAGCTACCACCATGCTCCTCCTTACTAGTAGAGAGAGGGAGGTGGAGCTACCACCATGCTCCTCATTACTAGTAGAAAGAGGAGGTGGAGCTACCACCATGCTCCTCATTACTAGTAGAGAGAGGGGGTGGAGCTACCACCATGCTCCTCCTTACTAGTAGAGAGAGAGGGTGGAGCTACCACCATGCTCCTCCTTACTAGTAGAGAGAGGTGGGAGCTACCACCATGCTCCTCATTACTAGTAGAGAGAGGGTGGAGGTACCACCATGCTCCTCCTTACTAGTAGAGGAGGGGTGGAGCTACCACCATGCTCCTCCTTACTAGTAGAGAGAGGGGGTGGAGCTACCACCATGCTCCTCATTACTAGTAGAGAGAGAGGGGTGGAGCTACCACCATGCTCCTCATTACTAGTAGAGAGAGGGGGTGGAGCTACCACCATGCTCCTCATTACTAGTAGAGAGAGGGGTGGAGCTACCACCATGCTCCTCATTACTAGTAGAGAGAGAGGTGAGCTACCACCATGCTCCTCATTACTAGTAGAGAGAGGGGTGGAGCTACCACCATGCTCCTCCTTACTAGTAGAGAGAGGAGGTGGAGCTACCACCATGCTCCTCATTACTAGTAGAGAGAGGGGTGGAGCTACCACCATGCTCCTCCTTACTAGTAGAGAGAGGGGGTGGAGCTACCACCATGCTCCTCATTACTAGTAGAGAGAGAGAGGGGGTGGAGCTACCACCATGCTCCTCATTACTAGTAGAGAGAGGGGGTGGAGCTACCACCATGCTCCTCATTACTAGTAGAGAGGGGGTGGAGCTACCACCATGCTCCTCATTACTAGTAGAGAGAGGGTGGAGCTACCACCATGCTCCTCCTTACTAGTAGAGAGAGGGGTGGAGCTACCACCATGCTCCTCATTACTAGTAGAGAGAGGGGTGGAGCTACCACCATGCTCCTCATTACTAGTAGAGAGAGGGGGTGGAGCTACCACCATGCTCCTCATTACTAGTAGAGAGAGGGGTGGAGCTACCACCATGCTCCTCATTACTAGTAGAGAGAGAGGGGTGGAGCTACCACCATGCTCCTCCTTACTAGTAGAGAGAGGGGGTGGTGCTACCACCATGCTCCTCCTTACTAGTAGAGAGAGGGGTGGAGCTACCACCATGCTCCTCCTTACTAGTAGAGAGAGAGGGGGTGGAGCTACCACCATGCTCCTCCTTACTAGTAGAGAGAGGGGGTGGAGCTACCACCATGCTCCTCCTTACTAGTAGAGAGAGGGGGTGGAGCTACCACCATGCTCCTCATTACTAGTAGAGAGAGGGGGTGGAGCTACCACCATGCTCCTCATTACTAGTAGAGAGAGGGGGTGGAGCTACCACCATGCTCCTCCTTACTAGTAGAGAGGGGGGTGGAGCTACCACCATGTTCCTCATTACTAGTAGAGAGAGGGGGGGTGGAGTTACCACCATGCTCCTCATTACTAGTAGAGAGGGGGGTGGAGCTACCACCATGCTCCTCCATACTAGTAGAGAGAGGGGTGGAGCTACCACCATGCTCCTCATTACTAGTAGAGAGAGGGGTGGAGCTACCACCATGCTCCTCCTCCATCTTTACTAGTAGAGAGGGGGGTGGAGCTACCACCATGCTCCTCCTTACTAGTAGAGAGAGGGGGTGGAGCTACCACCATGCTCCTCCTTACTAGTAGAGAGAGGGGGTGGAGCTACCACCATGCTCCTCCTTACTAGTAGAGAGAGGGGGTGGAGCTACCACCATGCTCCTCCTTACTAGTAGAGAGAGGGGGGTGGAGCTACCACCATGCTCCTCCTTCTTTACTAGTAGAGAGAGGGGGGTGGAGCTACCACCATGCTCCTCCTTACTAGTAGAGAGAGGGGGTGGAGCTACCACCATGCTCCTCCTTACTAGTAGAGAGAGGGGGTGGAGCTACCACCATGCTCCTCCTTACTGGTAGAGAGAGGGAGGTGGAGCTACCACCATGCTCCTCATTACTAGTAGAGAGAGGGGTGGAGCTACCACCATGCTCCTCATTACTAGTAGAGAGGGTGGAGCTACCACCATGCTCCTCATTACTAGTAGAGAGAGGGGGGTGGCGCTACCACCATGCTCCTCCTCCATCTTTAATAGTAGAGAGAGAGAGGGTGGAGCTACCACCATGCTCCTCATTACTAGTAGAGAGAGAGAGGGTGGCGCTACCACCATGCTCTCCATCTTTAATAGTAGAGAGAGAGGTGGAGCTACCACCATGCTCCTCCTTCATCTTTAGTAGAGAGAGGGGGTGGTGCGCCACCACCACGAGAGGGGTGAGCTCCTCCATTCTCTCTACTAGTCTAGATAGAGTCAAAGGATTTTCTGATGGAGATGAGACCGACTGAGAGAGAGGAAAACTTACTAGTAGGGAGAGACAGGGAGTGAGCTAGACACCATGCCTGAGAGAGAGGGACTAGTAGAGAGAGAGAGGGAGCCACCATGCTCTCATTACTAGTAGAGAGAGGGGGTGAGAGAGACAGATGCTCCTCATTACTAGTAGAGAGAGAGGGTGGAGCTACCACCATGAGAGAGATTACTAGAGAGAGAGAGGAGGGTGGAGCTAGACAGAGAGGGTCCTCAGAGGGAGGGAGGTTACTAGTAGAGAGAGGAGGTGGAGCTACCACCATGAGAGAGAGACTAGTAGAGAGAGGGAGTGGAGCTACCACCATGCTCCTCCTTACAGGTAGAGAGAGGGAGGGAGGTGAGAGCTACCACCATGCTCCTCATTACTAGTAGAGAGAGAGGGTGGAGAGACCCACCTGTCCTCAGGGTACTAGTAGAGAGAGAGAGGGGGTGGAGCTACCAGGGATGCTCCTCAGAGACTAGTAGAGAGAGAGAGAGGTGGAGCTACCACCATGCTCCTCCTTACTAGTAGAGAGGGAGAGGTGGAGCTACAGATGCTCCTCCATACTGTGAGGAGAGGTGGAGCTTTTACCATGCTCCTCCATTACTAGTAGAGAGAGGGAGGTGGAGCTACCACCATGCTCCTCATTACTAGTAGAGGGGAGGAATGGTGCTCCCTCATGACTAGTAGAGAAGAGGGTGGGCACCTCATTACTAGTAGAGAGAGGGGGTGGAGCTACCATGTTCCTCATTACTAGTAGAGAGAGAGAGGGGTGGAGTTACCACCATGCTCTCATTACTAGTTAGTAGAGAGAGGGGGTGGAGCTACCACCATGCTCCTCCTCCATCTTTACTAGTAGAGAGAGGGGGTGGAGCTACCACCATGCTCCTCATTACTAGTAGAGAGAGGGGGGTGGAGCTACCACCATGCTCCTCCTCCATCTTTACTAGTAGAGAGAGGGTGGAGCCACCACCATGCTCCTCATTACTAGTAGAGAGAGGGTGGGGCTACAACCATGCTCAGAGACCTCCATCTTTACTAGTAGAGAGAGGGGGTGGAGCTACCACCATGCTCCTCCTCCATCTTTACTAGTAGAGAGAGGGTGAGCTACCACCATGCTCCTCATTACTAGTAGAGAGAGGGGTGGAGACTACCACCATGCTCCTCCTCCATCTTTAGAACTAGTAGAGAGAGGGAACAGGTGGAGCTTACCACCATGCTCCTCATTACTAGTAGAGAGAGGGTGGAGCTAACACCATGCTCCTCCTCCATCTTTACTAGTAGAGAGAGGGGTGTGAGACCACCATGCTCCTCATTACTAGTAGAGAGAGGGGGGTGGAGCTACCACCATGCTCCTCCTCCATCTTTACTAGTAGAGAGAGGGGTGGAGCTACCACCATGCTCCTCATTACTAGTAGAGAGAGGGGTGGAGCTACCACCATGCTCCTCCATCTTTAATAGTAGAGAGAGGGGTGGAGCTACCACCATGCTCCTCCTTCATCTTCACTAGTAGAGAGAGGGGGGTGGAGCTACCTCCCTCCCTCCTCTACGATGTTCCCTCCTCCATTCTCTCTACAACCTATTCTATATAGTGTCAAAGGATTTTCTGATGGAAAGATGAGAGACCAGAAATGAGAGAGAGAGAAAACTGAGGGGTAGGGATGGAGAGAGAGGGGGTGAGAGAGAGACAGAGAGGGTGAGAGAGAGGGAGGGAGGTTGAGAGAGACAGAGAGAGAGAGAGAGAGAGAGAGAGAGAGAGAGAGAGAGAGAGAGAGAGAGAGAGAGAGAGAGAGAGGTGAGAGAGAGAGAGAGAGAGAGAGACAGAGAGGGTGAGAGAGACAGAGAGGGAAAAGAGATGCCTGATAAACCTGCGTGTGATGTGCTGGTTCTCTCTGTCTGCAGCTTGTGGGTTTTTACCACAGCAGACGGGGAGTTAGAGGTAGAGAGGAGAGAGGGAGGGTGAGCGAGAGGAGAAACACAGTGAGAACCAATGTCTGATCCTGTCTTCAGAGAGTGAGGAAGGAGAGAGTGTAATGGTTGTCTGATGTGACTTTGATGTTAACTGGTAATACCAGGAGTTACTGTTAAACTAGGTCTAGGGAGGCAGGGGGCAGGGCTGTGTGTGTGTGTGTGTGTGTGTGTGTGTGTGTGTGTGTGTGTGTGTGTGTGTGTGTGTGTGTGTGTGTGTGTGTGTGTGTGTGTGTGTGTGTGTGTGTGTGTGTGTGTGTGTGTGTGTGTGTGTGTGTGTGTGTGTGTGTACCACAACACATCAGTGCTGTCCTTTCCCTTTTATCTCTACTGCTTCCTCCTTCCCTCTGTTCTCTACATCTCTCCATGTATCTCCATTCCCTCTGTTCTCCTCTTCTTCCCCTTCCCCTGTAAATACACTGTCCAGAGAACAGTCAGAGACCAGACACAGAGAACAGTCAGAGACCAGACACAGAGAACAGTCAGAGACCAGACACACAGAACAGTCAGAGACCAGACACAGAGAACAGTCAGAGACCAGACACAGGGAACAGTCAGAGACCAGACACAGAGAACAGTCAGAGACCAGACACAGAGAACAGTCAGAGACCAGACACAGAGAACAGTCAGAGACCAGACACAGAGAACAGTCAGAGACCAGACACAGAGAACAGTCAGAGACCAGATACACAGAACAGTCAGAGACCATACACAGAGAACAGTCAGAGACCAGACACAGAGAACAGTCAGAGACACAGAGAACAGTCAGAGACCAGACACAGGGAACAGTCAGATACCAGACACAGAGAACAGTCAGAGACCAGACACAGAGAACAGTCAGAGACCAGACACAGAGAACAGTCAGAGACCAGACACAGAGAACAGTCAGAGACACAGAGAACAGTCAGACCAGACACAGAGAACAGTCAGAGACACAGAGAACAGTCAGAGACCAGACACAGAGAACAGTCAGAGACACAGAGAACAGTCAGAGACACAGAGAACAGTCAGAGACACAGAGAACAATCAGAGACCAGACACAGAGAACAGTCAGAGACCAGACACAGAGAACAGTCAGAGACCAGACACAGAGAACAGTCAGAGACCAGACACAGAGAACAGTCAGACCAGACACAGAGAACAGTCAGAGACCAGACACAGAGAACAGTCAGAGACCAGACACAGAGAACAGTCAGAGACCAGACACAGAGAACAGTCAGAGACCAGACACAGAGAACAGTCAGAGACCAGACACAGAGAACAGTCAGAGACCAGACACAGAGAACAGTCAGAGACCAGACACAGAGAACAGTCAGAGACCAGACACAGAGAACAGTCAGATACCAGACACAGAGAACAGTCAGAGACACAGAGAACAGTCAGAGACACAGAGAACAGTCAGAGACACAGAGAACAGTCAGACCAGACACAGAGAACAGTCAGAGACACAGAGAACAGTCAGAGACACAGAGAACAGTCAGAGACCAGACACAGAGAACAGTCAGAGACAGACAGAGAACAGTCAGAGACCAGACACAGAGAACAGTCAGAGACCAGACACAGAGAACAGTCAGAGACCAGACACAGAGAACAGTCAGATACCAGACACAGAGAACAGTCAGAGACACAGAGAACAGTCAGAGACACAGAGAACAGTCAGAGACACAGAGAACAGTCAGAGACCAGACACAGAGAACAGTCAGAGACCAGACACAGAGAACAGTCAGAGACCAGACACAGAGAACAGTCAGAGACACAGAGAACAGTCAGAGACCAGACACAGAGAACAGTCAGAGACCAGACACAGAGAACAGTCAGAGACCAGACACAGAGAACAGTCAGAGACCAGACACAGGGAACAGTCAGAGACCAGACACAGAGAACAGTCAGAGACCAGACACAGAGAACAGTCAGAGACCAGACACAGAGAACAGTCAGAGACACAGAGAACAGTCAGAGACACAGAGAACAGTCAGAGACCAGACACAGAGAACAGACACAGAGACCAGACACAGAGAACAGTCAGAGACCAGACACAGAGAACAGTCAGAGACCAGACACAGAGAACAGTCAGAGACCAGACACAGAGAACAGTCAGAGACACAGAGAACAGTCAGAGACACAGAGAACAGTCAGAGACCAGACACAGAGAACAGTCAGAGACCAGACACAGAGAACAGTCAGAGACCAGACACAGAGAACAGTCAGAGACCAGACACAGAGAACAGTCAGAGACACAGAGAACAGTCAGAGACCAGACACAGAGAACAGTCAGAGACCAGACACAGAGAACAGTCAGAGACCAGACACAGAGAACAGTCAGAGACCAGACACAGAGAACAGTCAGAGACAGAGAGAACAGTCAGAGACAGAGAGAACAGTCAGAGACACAGAGAACAGTCAGAGACCAGACACAGAGAACAGTCAGAGACACAGAGAACAGTCAGAGACCAGACACAGAGAACAGTCAGAGACCAGACACAGAGAACAGTCAGAGACCAGACACAGAGAACAGTCAGAGACCAGACACAGAGAACAGTCAGAGACCAGACACAGAGAACAGTCAGAGACCAGACACAGAGAACAGTCAGAGACCAGACACAGAGAACAGTCAGAGACCAGACACAGAGAACAGTCAGAGACCAGACACAGAGAACAGTCAGAGACCAGACACAGGGAACAGTCAGAGACCAGACACAGAGAACAGTCAGAGACCAGACACAGAGAACAGTCAGAGACCAGACACAGAGAACAGTCAGAGACCAGACACAGAGAACAGTCAGAGACACAGAGAACAGTCAGAGACACAGAGAACAGTCAGAGACCAGACAGAGAACAGTCAGAGACTAGACACAGAGAACAGTCAGAGACCAGACACAGGGAACAGTCAGATACCAGACACAGAGTACAGTCAGAGACACAGAGAACAGTCAGAGACCAGACACAGAGAACAGTCAGAGACTAGACACAGAGAACAGTCAGATACCAGTCACAGAGAACAGTCAGAGACACAGAGAACAGTCAGAGACCAGACACAGAGTACAGTCAGAGACACAGAGAACAGTCAGAGACCAGACACAGAGTACAGTCAGAGACACAGAGAACAGTCAGAGACCAGACACAGAGAACAGTCAGAGACACAGAGAACAGTCAGATACCAGACACAGAGAACAGTCAGAGACACAGAGAACAGTCAGAGACCAGACACAGAGTACAGTCAGAGACACAGAGAACAGTCAGATACCAGACACAGAGAACAGTCAGAGACACAGAGAACAGTCAGATACCAGACACAGAGAACAGTCAGATACCAGACACAGGGAACAGTCAGATACCAGACACAGAGAACAGTCAGAGACACAGAGAACAGTCAGAGACCAGACACAGAGTACAGTCAGAGACACAGAGAACAGTCAGAGACCAGACACAGAGAACAGTCAGAGACCAGACACAGAGAACAGTCAGATACACAGAGAACAGTCAGAGACTAGACACAGAGAACAGTCAGAGACTAGACACAGAGAACAGTCAGAGACCAGACACAGAGAACAGTCAGAGACACAGAGAACAGTCAGAGACCAGACACAGAGAACAGTCAGAGACCAGACACAGAGAACAGTCAGAGACCAGACACAGAGAACAGTCAGAGACCAGACACAGAGAACAGTCAGAGACTAGACACAGAGAACAGTCAGAGACCAGACACAGAGAACAGTCAGAGACCAGACACAGGGAACAGTCAGAGACCGGACACAGAGAACAGTCAGAGACACAGAGAACAGTCAGAGACCAGACACAGAGAACAGTCAGAGACACAGAGAACAGTCAGAGACCAGACACAGAGAACAGTCAGAGACACAGAGAACAGTCAGATACCAGACACAGAGAACAGTCAGATACCAGACACAGAGAACAGTCAGATACCAGACACAGAGAACAGTCAGATACCAGACACAGAGAACAGTCAGAGACCAGAGAACAGTCAGAGACAGACAGAGAACAGTCAGAGACCAGACACAGAGTACAGTCAGAGACACAGAGAACAGTCAGATACCAGACACAGAGAACAGTCAGAGACACAGAGAACAGTCAGAGACCAGACACAGAGAACAGTCAGAGACTAGACACAGAGAACAGTCAGATACCAGACACAGAGAACAGTCAGAGACACAGAGAACAGTCAGATACCAGACACAGAGAACAGTCAGAGACCAGACACAGAGAACAGTCAGAGACACAGAGAACAGTCAGAGACCAGACACAGAGTACAGTCAGAGACACAGAGAACAGTCAGAGACCAGACACAGAGAACAGTCAGAGACCAGACACAGAGAACAGTCAGATACCAGACACAGAGAACAGTCAGAGACCAGACACAGAGAACAGTCAGAGACTAGACACAGAGAACAGTCAGAGACACAGAGAACAGTCAGAGACACAGAGAACAGTCAGAGACACAGAGAACAGTCAGAGACACAGAGAACAGTCAGAGACACAGAGTACAGTCAGATACCAGACACAGAGAACAGTCAGATACCAGACACAGAGAACAGTCAGAGACACAGAGAACAGTCAGAGACCAGACACAGAGAACAGTCAGAGACACAGAGAACAGTCAGAGACACAGAGAACAGTCAGAGACACAGAGAACAGTCAGAGACCAGACACAGAGAACAGTCAGAGACACAGAGAACAGTCAGAGACCAGACACAGAGAACAGTCAGAGACACAGAGAACAGTCAGATACCAGACACAGAGAACAGTCAGAGACACAGAGAACAGTCAGAGACCAGACACAGAGAACAGTCAGATACCAGACACAGAGAACAGTCAGAGACCAGACACAGAGAACAGTCAGAGACACAGAGAACAGTCAGAGACCAGACACAGAGAACAGTCAGAGACCAGACACAGAGAACAGTCAGAGACCAGACACAGAGAACAGTCAGAGACCAGACACAGAGAACAGTCAGAGACCAGACACAGAGAACAGTCAGAGACCAGACACAGAGAACAGTCAGAGACACAGAGAACAGTCAGAGACACAGAGAACAGTCAGAGACTAGACACAGAGAACAGTCAGAGACACAGAGAACAGTCAGAGACACAGAGAACAGTCAGAGACACAGAGAATGTATGGATATCATCAGCAGTTTGGCTGTTGTGTTTGAATATTGAAGTGATAACCTCATCTGTTGACCTCACGTTGTCATGGTGTTGACCTGCAGGTGACCCGGAAGCTCTGAAGAAGAAGAGTTTCACCATGAAGGAAGGAGTGGACTACAGAGTGAAGATACACTTCAAGGTAAGAACCTTCTCCTTCTTTGTCCTGGACTACAGAGTGAAGATACACTTTAAGGTGAGAACATCTCTGTCACGACTCAGCACTTGACCTAGATGCAGATACAGGAGTCGGATGGTTCGGGTCTCAGAATATTTTTTATAACATAGGGACAGTTTAAAGGGCAGGTCGAGGGCAGGCAGAGGTTCATAAGTCCAAGACAGAGTCAACCAGGGACAGAACGGCAGGCAGAGGTTCATAAGTTCAAGACAGAGTCAATCAGGGCCAGAACCGCAGGCAGAGGTTCGTAAGTCCAAGACAGAGTCAATCAGGGCCAGAACGGAAGGCAGGCTCAGGGCCAGAACGACAGGCAGGCTCAGGGCCAGGACAGGCAGAAAGGTTGGAACCGGGAAGACTAGAAAACTAGAACTTGAACAGGAGAAAGAGGAAACACGCTGGTAAGACCTGACAAAACAAGACGAACTGGCAACGGACAACCAGAAAAAGCAGGTATAAATACACTGGGGATAATGGAGGGAAATAGGAGACACCTGGTGGGGGGGGGGGAGATAAACACAAGACTGGTGAAACAGATCAGGGATCAATCTCCTCTTCACCTTTCTGTTCTGCTCTGTTTTGTTCTGTTCTGCTCTGTTTGGTTCTGTTCTGTTCTGTTCTTCTCTGCTCTGTTCTGTTCTTCTCTGCTCTGTTCTGTTCTGTTCTGTTCTTCTCTGCTCTGTTCTGTTCTGTTCTTCTCTGCTCTGTTTGGTTCTGTTCTGTTCTGTTCTTCTCTGCTCTGTTCTGTTCTGTTCTGTTCTTCTCTGCTCTGTTCTGTTCTGTTCTTCTCTGCTCTGTTCTGTTCTGTTCTTCTCTGCTCTGTTCTGTCTGTTCTTCTCTGCTCTGTTTGGTTCTGTTCTGTTCTGTTCTGTTCTGTTCTGTTCTGCTCTGTTTGGTTCTGTTCTGTTCTGTTCTCTGCTCTGTTTGGTTCTGTTCTGTTCTTCTCTGCTCTGTTCTGTTCTGTTCTTCTCTGCTCTGTTTGGTTCTGTTCTGCTCTCTTCTCTTTTTTTATTTATTTTATTTCACCTTTATTTAACCAGGTAGGCCAGTTACATTTACATTTACATTTAAGTCATTTAGCAGACGCTCTTATCCAGAGCGACTTACAAATTGGTGCATTCAGTTGAGAACACCTTTATTTAACCAGGTAGGCCAGTTGAGAACACCTTTATTTAACCAGGTAGGCCAGTTGAGAACACCTTTATTTAACCAGGTAGGCCAGTTGAGAACAAGTTCTCATTTACAACTGCGACCTGGTCAA
This sequence comes from Oncorhynchus gorbuscha, assembly GCF_021184085.1. Classification (NCBI taxonomy): domain Eukaryota; kingdom Metazoa; phylum Chordata; class Actinopteri; order Salmoniformes; family Salmonidae; genus Oncorhynchus; species Oncorhynchus gorbuscha. The sequence continues at coordinate 13,507,359 of NC_060196.1, read as the reverse complement.
GATAAAGCATAGCAGTGTGACATAAACGAGGAGGCAAAATAATTACAATTTAGCAAATGAACACTGGAGTGATAGATGTGCAGATGATGATGTGCAAGTAGAAATACTGGGATGCAAAAGAGCAAGTAGATAAATAACAATATGGGGATGAGGTAGTTGGGTGTGCTATTGACAGATGGGCTGTGTACAGGTACAGTGATCGGTAAGCTGCTCTGACAGCTGATGCTTAAAGTTAGAGAGGGAGATATAAGTCTCCAGCTTCAGTGATTTTTGCAATTCCTTCCAGTCATTGGCAGCAGAGAACTGGAAGGAAAGGCACCAAAGGAGGTGTTGACTTTGGGGATGACCAGTGGGGCTTTGGTGACCAAACGGATGGCACTGTGATAGACTACATCCAGTTTGCTGAGTAGGGTGTTGGAGGCTATTTTGTAAATGACATTGGCGAAGTCAAGGATCGGTAGGATAGTCAGTTTTACGCGGGTATGAGGAGACGCATACAAAGCTCTACCTCGCCCTCCATTTGGCAAACCTGACCATAATTATATCCTTCTGATTCCTGCTTACAAGCAAAAATTGAAGCAGGAAGCAGCAGTGACTAGATCAATAAAAAAGTGGTCAAAGGAAGCAGTTGCTAAGCAACAGGACTGTTTTGCTAGCACAGACTGGAATATGTTCCAGGATTCCTCTGATGGCATTGAGGAGGACACCACATCAGACATTGGCTTCATCAATAAGTGCATCGATGATGTCGTCCCCACAGTGACCGTATGTACATACCCCAACCAGAAGCTATGGATTACAGGCAACATCCTCACTGAGCTAAAGGGTAGAGCTGGCGCTTTCAAGAAGCAGGACTAACCCGGAAGCTTATAATATATCCCGCAAAGCCCTCCGCTGAACCATCAAACAGGTGCGTCAATACAGGACTAAGATCGAGTGCTCACCGGTTCTGACGCCGTCGGATGTACAGGGCTTGCAAACCATTAGACTACAAAGGGAAGCACAGCTGAGAACTGCCCAGTGACACGAGCCTACCAGATGAGCTAAACTACTTCTATGCTCGCTTTGAGGCAAATAACACTGAAATATGCATGAGAGCACCAGCTGTTCTGGAAGAATGTGTGATCACGTTCTCCTCAGCCGATGTGAGTAAGACCTTTAAACAGGTCAACATTCACAAGGCCATAGGGCCAGACGGATTACTAGGACGTGTACTGCGAGCATGTGCTGACCAACTGGCAAGTGTCTTCACTGACATTTTCAACCTCTCCCTGTCTTAGTCTGTAATACCAACATGTTTTAAGCAGACCGCCATAGTCCCTGTGCCCAAGAACACTAAAGTAACCTGCCTAAATGACTACAGACCCGAGACTGAAATTTGGCCATGGAGTGCTTTAAAAGGCTGGTCATGGCTCACATCAACACCATTATCCCAGAAACCCTAGACCCACTCCACTTTGCATACCCGTCCTAACAGATCCACAGATCATGCAATCTCTAGGCACTCCACACTGCCCTTTCCCACCTGGACAAAGGGAAGACCAATGAAAATGCTATTCATTGACTACAGCTCAGCGTTTAACACCATAGTGCCCCCAAAGCTCATCAATAAGCTAAGGACCCTGGGACTAAACACCTCCCTTTGCAACTGGATCCTGGACTTCCTGACGGGCCACCCCCAGGTGATGAGGTTAGGTAACAACACATCTGCCATGCTGGTCCTCAACACAGGTGCCCCTCAGGGGTGTGTGCTCAGTCCCCTAATGTACTCCCTGTTCACTCATGACTGCACAGCCAGGCACGACTCCAACACATCATCAAGTTTGCCGATGGCAAAACAGTGGTAGGCCTGATCACCGACAACGACGAGACAGCCTATAGGGAGGTTAGAGACCTGGCCGTGTGGTGCCAGGACAACAACCCTTCCTCAATGTGATCAAGACAAAGATGATGATTGTGGACTACAGGAAAACGAGGACCGAACACGCCCCCATTCTCATCGACGGGGCTGTAGTGGAGCAGGTTGAGAGCTTCAAGTTCCTTGGTGTCCACATCACCAGCAAACTAACATAGTCCAAGCATACCAATACAGTCGTGAAGAGGGCACAACAAAACCTATTCCCCCTCAAGAGACTGAAAAGATTTGGCATGGGTCCTCAGATCCTCAAAAGGTTCTACACCTGCACCATCGAAAGCATCCTGTTTGTATCAACGCCTGGTAATGGCAACTGCTCGGCCTCCGACCGCAAGGCACTACAGAGGGTAGAGCGAACGGCCCAGTACATCACTTGGGTCAAGCTTCCTGCCATCCAGGACCTCTATACCAGGCGGTGTCAGGCTACGGCATGTCTGTTCCTCTATAAAGGTACACAAGGGCTTTTTGAATGCCAACAGGAAACCTTCTCTGGAGATGGTTTAGAAGCACCATTGAACAGGACCTATAGGAATAAGGGCACTACTTTAGACCAGGACCTATAGGACTGAGGGCACTACTTTAGACCAGGACCTATAGGACTGAGGGCACTACTTTAGACCAGGGTCTATAGGACTGAGGGCACTACTTTAGACCAGGGTCTATAGGACTAAGGGCACTACTTTAGACCAGGGTCTATAGGACTAAGGGCACTACTTTAGACCAGGGTCTATAGGACTAAGGGCACTACTTTAGACCAGGGTCTATAGGACTAAGGGCACTACTTTAGACCAGGGTCTATAGGACTGAGGGCACTACTTTAGACCAGGGTCTATAGGACTGAGGGCACTACTTTAGACCAGGGCCTATAGGACTAAGGGCACTACTTTAGACCAGGGTCTATAGGACTAAGGGCACTACTTTAGACCAGGACCTATAGGACTAAGGGCACTACTTTAGACCAGGACCTGTAGTACTGAAGGCACTACTTAGACCAGGGTCTATAGGACTAAGGGCACTACTTTAGACCAGGGCCTATAGGACTAAGGGCACTACTTTAGACCAGAGTTTATAGGACTGAGGGCACTACTTAGACCAGGGTCTATAGGGTTAAGGGCACTACTGTAGACCAGGGTCAATAGGACTGAGGGCACTACTTTCGACCAGGGTCTATAGGACTGAGGGCACTAATTTAGACCAGGGTCTATAGGACTTGGGGCACTAATTAAGACCAGGGTCTATAGGACTGAGGGCATTACTTTAGACCAGGGTCTATAGGACTGAGGGCACTAATTTAGACCAGGGTCTATAGGACTAAGTGCCCTGGTCAAACATTGTGCACTGAATAGGGAGTAGAGTGTTTTGGAACAAAGCTGTCTAAAGTCCCCTCCCCTCCCTTGCCTCTTAATGAGACTTCATATTACAATAACTCTCCTTTCCTTTCCTTCCCTCCTCTCCCCTCCTCCAATCTCCCCCCCCTCCCCTCCCCCCCCCCTCCTCCCTCCTCCCCCTCCCCTCCCTCCCCTCCCCTCCTCCTCCTCCCCTTCCCTCCCCTCCCCTCCTCCTCCTCTCCCTTCCCTCCCCTCCTCTCCTCCCCTCTCCAGGTTAACAGGGATATTGTGTCTGGGCTGAAGTACGTCCATCTGACCTACAGGAAAGGAATCAGAGGTAAGGAGGACCCCATTTTGTGCCGAGCTGTGGATACGCTGTGCTGTTTAGGTCCATAGACCGTGTCAGTTTCTGATACATACATCTAAACCCTGGCTAGCAAGGGTGCAACTGAGCTGCCATTTTATGTGTTGTCATCGACACAAGACATCACAGTTTCCACACGTACACCTAATTCCGGGTTAACAGCGATACAACTGAGCTGCCATTTTGTGTGTTTTCATTGACACAAGATGTCAGTTTCCCCACATTCACCTAAAACCTGGCTACTGACAAGTGTGCAACTGAGCGTCCATTTTGTGTCGTGCAGTGGACAAGGCGGTGTACATGGTGGGCAGCTACGGGCCGCGGGTGGAGGAGCACGAGTTCATGACCCCGGTGGAGGAGGCGCCCAAAGGCATGATTGTCAGAGGCAGCTACCACATCAAGTCCCACTTCACCGACGACGACAAGACCGACCACCTCTCCTGGGAGTGGAACCTGGGGATCAAGAAGGACTGGGACGAATAGAGAGGAGCCTCATTTCTCTCTCCCTCCTTCCCTCTCCCTGTGTCTCCACCTCTTCCTTTCCCCTTCCTTCCTTCCTTCTCTCTCCCGTCTCCCCACTTTCATCCCTCCTTCCTCCATCAAGAAGGACTGGGACCATTTCTCTCTCCCTCCTTCCCTCTCCCTGTGTCTCCACCTCTTCCTTTCCCCTTCCTTCCTTCTCTCTCCCGTCTCCCCCACTTTCATCCCTCCTTCCTCCATCAAGAAGGACTGGGATGGATAGAGACCTCATCCTTCTCTCCATGCTTCCCTCTCCCCTTGTCTCCCCTCTCCCTCCTTCTCTCCCTCTTCATTTAGAAGGACTGTCTCTCCCTCTTTCTTCCTCCCCCCTCCTCTCCCCCCTCCCTCCTTCTCTCCCTCTTCATTTAGAAGGACTGTCTCTCCCTCTTTCTTCCTCCCCCCTCCTCTCCTCCCTCCCTCCAAGGCCCACCTGTATAATAGTAAAAGACAGAGGCTGGTATGAAAGGTGTAAACAGGAAGTTAGGTTAGGCACGGTCTAGAACGAGATAGAGAGGATGTTGTCATAAACCAAACCAGTATCACATCATAGTAGACAACCGAACATCGTGGGCTACAACCCAAAATGGCCCCCTATTCCCTATATAGTGCACTACCCGCAGGGCTCTGGTTAAAAGTAGTGGACTATGTAGGGAATAGGGGGCCATTTTGGGAGGCTATTTGTGATGTAATCTGATGTTCTCTACTACAGTGTGTTAACTGAAGGGGATCAAATGAAGTTAAACCCTGTGGGACTCACTCATACAGTGACGTTGGAGTATGGAGATGTATTTACACCCCATAGTGAGGCACATTCTAGAAGGTTATTCTAAAGTGTTCTATTCAGAAAATTGCCAGTTCAACAAGGTTTCAAGGAGCAGCCCTTTGTAATGTTAGTTATCAGTTAGAATGTTTGACAACAGCGTGTCTCATACTCCTCATGAAGTTGCCATCTTCTAAGTCCAACATCTAGAATGACCATCTTCTAAGTTATAGTTCTAGAATGACCATCTTCTAAGTCCTACATCTAGAATGACCATCTTCTAAGTCCTACATCTAGAATGACCATCTTCTAAGTTCTACATCTAGAATGACCATCTTCTAAGTTCTAGTTCTAGAATGACCATCTTCTAAGTTCTAGTTCTAGAATGACCATCTTCTAAGTCCTACATCTAGAATTACCATCTTCTAAGTTATAGTTCTAGAATGACCATCTTCTAAGTAAGTTATAGTTCTAGAATGACCATCTTCTAAGTTATAGTTCTAGAATGACCATCTTCTAAGTTATAGTTCTAGAATGACCATCTTCTAGGTTCTACATCTAGAATGACCATCTTCTAAGTTATAGTTCTAGAATGACCATATTCTAAGTTCTAGTTCTAGAATGACCATCTTCTAAGTCCTACATCTAGAATGACCATCTTCTAAGTTCTAGTTCTAGAATGACCATCTTCTAAGTTCTAGTTCTAGAATGACCATCTTCTAAGTCCTACATCTAGAATGACCATCTTCTAAGTTATAGTTCTAGAATGACCATCTTCTAAGTTCTAGTTCTAGAATGACCATCTTCTAAGTTCTAGTTCTAGAATGACCATCTTCTAAGTCCTACATCTAGAATGACCATCTTCTAAGTTCTAGTTCTAGAATGACCATCTTCTAAGTTCTAGTTCTAGAATGACCATCTTCTAAGTCCTACATCTAGAATGACCATCTTCTAGGTTCTACATCTAGAATGACCATCTTCTAAGTTCTAGTTCTAGAATGACCATCTTCTAAGTTCTAGTTCTAGAATGACCATCTTCTAAGTCCTACATCTAGAATGACCATCTTCTAAGTTATAGTTCTAGAATGACCATCTTCTAAGTTCTAGTTCTAGAATGACCATCTTCTAAGTCCTACATCTAGAATGACCATCTTCTAAGTTATAGTTCTAGAATGACCATCTTCTAAGTTCTAGTTCTAGAATGACCATCTTCTAAGTCCTACATCTAGAATGACCATCTTCTAAGTTCTAGTTCTAGAATGACCATCTTCTAAGTCCTACATCTAGAATGACCATCTTCTAAGTCCTACATCTAGAATGACCATCTTCTAAGTCCTACATCTAGAATGACCATCTTTCTAAGTTCTACATCTAGAATCTCATTTCTGTTACTGTGTCTTTCAGTTGCCTCCTGTCTCTGTTATAGTTGACACACCTGAGGTGTTATTGGATCCATGTAAAACAACATGGTTTCACGCTGTCTGGAGGAGTGTTACCATGGTAACATATCAACAGACAACTGTTGTTTTCTCAGGTTTGTCCTTTTATAGTTGCTCTATTTTTTCAATGCTTCTTGAATGTCATTTCCCCAAAATGTCTGCCTCTTTGCCTATTGAGAGAGTTGCTCTTTAAAAAGATAACGCCATTCACCTTGTATCATCCATCTTCCATTAAACATCATGTAAACATCCTGAGGAAGCCTGTTGTCTGGCTATGATGAAGAACATGTGATTGTGATGTGTACAATATGTTCTGTAGTCGTGGCTACAGAATACAGTCCCACGGAAGTAGCCTACACAGTGTCTTTACCTCCCTGGCAGGTTAGTATCTATACAGTACAGTAGAGGGTCAACTGGGTTGGAGGTTTAGTATCTGTAATGGGCGCCACTGTTAGCACCCAAAGTATCATGACATGATTATTCCAGTCAGAATGTAAATTAGAATGTTACGATGGTGATTGGTTAGCCTGGGTATATTAGTATGCTTGGACCATCATGTCACTCCTAGCTACTTCCTGGGTATATCAGTATGCTTGGACCAGCATGTCACTCCTAGCTACTTCCTGGGTATATCAGTATGGACCAGCATGTCACTCCTAGCTACTTCCTGGGTATATCAGTATGGACCATCATGTCACTCCTAGCTACTTCCTGGGTATATCAGTATGGACCATCATGTCACTCCTAGCTACTTCCTGGGTATATCAGTATGGACCAGCATGTCACTCCTAGCTACTTCCTGGGTATATCAGTATGCTTGGACCAGCATGTCACTCCTAGCTACTTCCTGGGTATATCAGTATGGACCAGCATGTCACTCCTAGCTACTTCCTGGGTATATCAGTATGGACCATCATGTCACTCCTAGCTACTTCCTGGGTATATCAGTATGGACCATCATGTCACTCCTAGCTACTTCCTGGGTATATCAGTATGGACCAGCATGTCACTCCTAGCTACTTCCTGGGTATATCAGTATGGACCAGCATGTCACTCCTAGCTACTTCCTGGGTATATCAGTATGGACCAGCATGTCACTCCTAGCTACTTCCTGGGTATATCAGTATGGACCATCATGTCACTCCTAGCTACTTCCTGGGTATATCAGTATGGACCATCATGTCACTCCTAGCTACTTCCTGGGTATATCAGTATGGACCATCATGTCACTCCTAGCTACTTCCTGGGTATATCAGTATGGACCATCATGTCACTCCTAGCTACTTCCTGGGTATATCAGTATGGACCATCATGTCACTCCTAGCTACTTCCTGGGTATATCAGTATGGACCATCATGTCACTCCTAGCTACTTCCTGGGTATATCAGTATGGACCATCATGTCACTCCTAGCTACTTCCTGGGTATATCAGTATGGACCATCATGTCACTCCTAGCTACTTCCTGGGTATATCAGTATGGACCAGCATGTCACTCCTAGCTACTTCCTGGGTATATCAGTATGGACCATCATGTCACTCCTAGCTACTTCCTGGGTATATCAGTATGGACCATCATGTCACTCCTAGCTACTTCCTGGGTATATCAGTATGGACCATCATGTCACTCCTAGCTACTTCCTGGGTATATCAGTATGGACCATCATGTCACTCCTAGCTACTTCCTGGGTATATCAGTATGGACCAGCATGTCACTCCTAGCTACTTCCTGGGTATATCAGTATGGACCATCATGTCACTCCTAGCTACTTCCTGGGTATATCAGTATGGACCAGCATGTCACTCCTAGCTACTTCCTGGGTATATCAGTATGGACCAGCATGTCACTCCTAGCTACTTCCTGGGTATATCAGTATGGACCATCATGTCACTCCTAGCTACTTCCTGGGTATATCAGTATGGACCATCATGTCACTCCTAGCTACTTCCTGGGTATATCAGTATGGACCAGCATGTCACTCCTAGCTACTTCCTGGGTATATCAGTATGGACCAGCATGTCACTCCTAGCTACTTCCTGGGTATATCAGTATGGACCAGCATGTCACTCCTAGCTACTTCCTGGGTATATCAGTATGCTTGGACCAGCATGTCACTCCTAGCTACTTCCTGGGTATATCAGTATGGACCAGCATGTCACTCCTAGCTACTTCCTGGGTATATCAGTATGCTTGGACCAGCATGTCACTCCTAGCTACTTCCTGGGTATATCAGTATGGACCAGCATGTCACTCCTAGCTACTTCCTGGGTATATCAGTATGGACCAGCATGTCACTCCTAGCTACTTCCTGGGTATATCAGTATGCTTGGACCATCATGTCACTCCTAGCTACTTCCTGGGTATATCAGTATGGACCATCATGTCACTCCTAGCTACTTCCTGGGTATATCAGTATGGACCAGCATGTCACTCCTAGCTACTTCCTGGGTATATCAGTATGGACCAGCATGTCACTCCTAGCTACTTCCTGGGTATATCAGTATGGACCAGCATGTCACTCCTAGCTACTTCCTGGGTATATCAGTATGGACCAGCATGTCACTCCTAGCTACTTCCTGGGTATATCAGTATGGACCAGCATGTCACTCCTAGCTACTTCCTGGGTATATCAGTATGGACCAGCATGTCACTCCTAGCTACTTCCTGGGTATATCAGTATGGACCAGCATGTCACTCCTAGCTACTTCCTGGGTATATCAGTATGGACCAGCATGTCACTCCTAGCTACTTCCTGGGTATATCAGTATGCTTGGACCATCATGTCACTCCTAGCTACTTCCTGGGTATATCAGTATGGACCATCATGTCACTCCTAGCTACTTCCTGGGTATATCAGTATGGACCAGCATGTCACTCCTAGCTACTTCCTGGGTATATCAGTATGGACCAGCATGTCACTCCTAGCTACTTCCTGGGTATATCAGTATGCTTGGACCAGCATGTCACTCCTAGCTACTTCCTGGGTATATCAGTATGGACCAGCATGTCACTCCTAGCTACTTCCTGGGTATATCAGTATGCTTGGACCAGCATGTCACTCCTAGCTACTTCCTGGGTATATCAGTATGGACCAGCATGTCACTCCTAGCTACTTCCTGGGTATATCAGTATGGACCAGCATGTCACTCCTAGCTACTTCCTGGGTATATCAGTATGCTTGGACCATCATGTCACTCCTAGCTACTTCCTGGGTATATCAGTATGGACCATCATGTCACTCCTAGCTACTTCCTGGGTATATCAGTATGGACCAGCATGTCACTCCTAGCTACTTCCTGGGTATATCAGTATGGACCAGCATGTCACTCCTAGCTACTTCCTGGGTATATCAGTATGGACCAGCATGTCACTCCTAGCTACTTCCTGGGTATATCAGTATGGACCAGCATGTCACTCCTAGCTACTTCCTGGGTATATCAGTATGGACCAGCATGTCACTCCTAGCTACTTCCTGGGTATATCAGTATGGACCAGCATGTCACTCCTAGCTACTTCCTGGGTATATCAGTATGGACCAGCATGTCACTCCTAGCTACTTCCTGGGTATATCAGTATGGACCAGCATGTCACTCCTAGCTACTTCCTGGGTATATCAGTATGCTTGGACCATCATGTCACTCCTAGCTACTTCCTGGGTATATCAGTATGGACCATCATGTCACTCCTAGCTACTTCCTGGGTATATCAGTATGGACCAGCATGTCACTCCTAGCTACTTCCTGGGTATATCAGTATGGACCAGCATGTCACTCCTAGCTACTTCCTGGGTATATCAGTATGCTTGGACCAGCATGTCACTCCTAGCTACTTCCTGGGTATATCAGTATGGACCAGCATGTCACTCCTAGCTACTTCCTGGGTATATCAGTATGCTTGGACCAGCATGTCACTCCTAGCTACTTCCTGGGTATATCAGTATGGACCAGCATGTCACTCCTAGCTACTTCCTGGGTATATCAGTATGGACCAGCATGTCACTCCTAGCTACTTCCTGGGTATATCAGTATGCTTGGACCATCATGTCACTCCTAGCTACTTCCTGGGTATATCAGTATGCTTGGACCATCATGTCACTCCTAGCTACTTCCTGGGTACATCAGTATGCTTGGACCAGCATGTCACTCCTAGCTACTTCCTGGGTATATCAGTATGGACCAGCATATCACTCCTAGCTACTTCCTGGGTATATCAGTATGGACCAGCATGTCACTCCTAGCTACTTCCTGGGTATATCAGTATGGACCAGCATGTCACTCCTTGCCACTTCCTGGCATCCAAACATGACAATGAATGGAATGATGGCACAACACTGATCTGGGAGCAGCAGGTTAGACACTGATCTGGGAGCAGCAGGTTAGACACTGATCTGGGAGCAGCAGGTTAGACACTGATCTGGGAGCAGCAGGTTAGACACTGATCTGGGAGCAGCAGGTTAGACACTGATCTGGGAGCAGCAGGTTAGACACTGATCTGGGAGCAGCAGGTTAGACACTGATCTGGGAGCAGCAGGTTAGACACTGATCTGGGAGCAGCAGACACTGATCTGGGAGCAGCAGGTTAGACACTGATCTGGGAGCAGCAGGTTAGACACTGATCTGGGAGCAGCAGGTTAGACACTGATCTGGGAGCAGCAGGTTAGACACTGATCTGGGAGCAGCAGGTTAGCGTTTGGTGCCAGTGGTTAGTTTGCTGAAGTGTAGTGTAAATCTGCTGCTCGGGGTCCCTGTCCCCCTTTAACACCAAGCATGAGGCCTAAAGGCAGCGATGGACTCGGGTAAGGAACTAATGAAACAGAAGAGAACCCCGTTCTATCTACGACGTGACCCGTTTTGTCCTGTCAAACTCAGTGGATGAGGTCTTCGAGACTTGATCGATGCTGTCCCCCCGCCCCTGAGGTCTTCGAGATTTGATCGATGCTGTCCCCCCCCCCCTGAGGTCTTTGAGATTTGATCGATGCTGTCCCCCTGAGGTCTTGAGATTTGATCGATTCTGTCCCCCCCCCAAAAAAAGTCAAAACGTCCTTGTCACTATTGTGTGAAGTCTTATGGTGTTGTAAGTGTTGATGATGATGATGATCATGATATTGATGATGATGATGATATTGATGATGATGATATTGATGATGATGATATTGATGATGATGATATTGATGATGATGATGATGATGATGATGATGATGATGATATTGATGATGATGATATTGATGATGATGATATTGATGATGATGATATTGATGATGATGATGATGATATTGATGATGATGATATTGATGATGATGATATTGATGATCATGATATTGATGATGATGATGATGATGATGATATTGATGATGATGATATTGATGATCATGATATTGATGATGATGATATTGATGATCATGATATTGATGATGATATTGATGATGATGATGATATTGATGATGCCATTCAAAATGATGGCGAACCCAGAAGTAACTGTAACGTGGGCTTGTTGAGTGTTGCATGGTTTCAGATCTCTTCTTTCTTTAAAGACTGTTTTACTGTCACGTTGTGATTTTGAAAATAAAAAAACCCAATCTGCAGATTGAAATGGGTTGGCAAGGATACCGCAGATATTTACAGGGATTTTGATCAACAAATACCTTTGTTATTACTACTGTGGTTGTGTTCCAAATGGACTCTTATTCACTTTATAATGTGTTACCCTGGACCCATAGAGTCATTCTGTTACCCTGGACCCATAGAGTCATTCTGTTACCCTGGACCCATAGAGTCATTATGTTACCCTGGACCCATAGAGTCATTCTGTTAACCTGGACCCATAGAGTCATTCTGTTACCCTGGACCCATAGAGTCATTCTGTTACCCTGGACCCATAGAGTCATTCTGTTAACCTGGACCCATAGAGTCATTCTGTTACCCTGGACCCATAGAGTCATTCTGTTCCCTTTATAGAGTGTTACCCTGGACCCATAGAGTCATTCTGTTACCCTGGACCCATAGAGTCATTCTGTTAACCTGGAACCATAGAGTCATCCTGTTCCCTTTATAGAGTGTTACCCTGGACCCATAGAGTCATTCTGTTACCCTGGACCCATAGAGTCATTCTGTTACCCTGGACCCATAGAGTCATTCTGTTACCCTGGACCCATAGAGTCATTCTGTTACCCTGGACCCATAGAGTCATTCTGTTACCCTGGACCCATAGAGTCATTCTGTTAACCTGGACCCATAGAGTCATTCTGTTACCCTGGACCCATAGAGTCATTCTGTTACCCTGGACCCATAGAGTCATTCTGTTACCCTGGACCCATAGAGTCATTCTGTTAACCTGGACCCATAGAGTCATTCTGTTAACCTGGACCCATAGAGTCATTATGTTACCCTGGACCCATAGAGTCATTCTGTTAACCTGGACCCATAGAGTCATTCTGTTACCCTGGACCCAGTATATTCCCTGTATAGGGAATAGGGCTCTGGTCTAAAGTAGTGCACTATATATGGAATAATGCTGTAGTTAAAGGTAGTGCACTATATAGGGAAAAGGGCTCTGGTCTAAAGTAGTGCACTACATAGTGAATAAGGGGCCATATTGGATACAGCCTCTATGTGAGTTTGGTTGGGCACAAGCCTGGGCCTGTGTGTAAAGTAGTGCACTATATAGTGATTAAGGGGCCATATTGGACACAAGCCTGGGCCTGTGTGTAAAGTAGTGCACTATAGAGTGAATAAGGGGCCATATTCGACACAAGCCTGGGCCTGTGTGTAAAGTAGTGCACTATATAGTGAATAAGGGCCATATTGGACACAAGCCTGGGCCTGTGTGTAAAGTAGTGCACTACATAGTGAATAAGGGGCCATATTGGACACAAGCCTGGGCCTGTGTGTAAAGTACTTCTGCATTCTAAAGTGTTGGTATTCCAGCATCTTGTATCTTTTAATAAAGGTGATTTAATCAGCCACTTCCTGTCTGTCTGAACATGTGGACTCAACATCATTCCAAGTAAGGCACTCAAATAAGAGGACGATAGGTGAAGGTACACTCTATATATTTATATACAAAAGTATGTGGACACCCCTTCAAATTTAGCAGAGTTGGCTATTTCAGCCACACCCGTTGCTGATGTGTGTATGAAATCGAGCACACAGCCATGAAATCTCCGTAGACACTCGGCAGTAGCGTTCTGTGAGCTTGTGTGGTCTACCACATCGCGGCTGAGCCGTTGTTGCTCCTTGACTATCCCACTTCACAATAACAGCACTTACAGTTGACCCGGGGGCAGCTCTAGCAGGGCAGAAATGTGACCAACTGACTTGTTGGAAAGGTGGCATCCTATGACGGTGCCACATTAAAAGTCTTCAGTACGGGACATTCTACTGCCAATGTTTGTCTATGGAGATTGCATGGCTGTCAGCTCGATTTTATACACGTGTCAGCAACAGGTGTGGCTGAATTAGCCGATTCCACTAATTTGAATGTGTGTCCACATACTGCTGTACATTTCGTGTATTCCCCTGGTACATTACTCAGGTCTCACCAGTCCATTTATGCTGCTCTGGCGCCATCCTGTGGACTTCTGGGAACAGCAACTTCAACTCCGTTACATTCAATGAATCCCACAAAGAGCCACTGGACTGGAGGACAACGCAGTCTGAATCAGGTAGTTATATGAATAAAGACACTTTCATATCACTGAATCTCAGTTTAAATCAGGGTTTTTAACAGAACACAGCTCATTACAAGTTGGAAGACAGTACAGATATAAACTGGTAATTCCTCAATTAGGTTTTATTTATTCATCTGATAAAAGAAGTGAAAGACAGTCCAGATATAACCTGGTATCAGTGTTCAGGTTGGAAGACAGTTCAGATATAACCTGGTATCAGTGTTCAGGTTGGAAGACAGTCCAGATATAACCTGGTATCAGTGTTCAGGTTGGAAGACAGTCCAGATATAACCTGGTATCAGTGTTCAGGTTGGAAGACAGTACAGATATAACCTGGTATCAGTGTTCAGGTTGGAAGACAGTTCAGATATAACCTGGTATCAGTGTTCAGGTTGGAAGACAGAACAGATATAACCTGGTATCAGTGTTCAGGTTGGAAGACAGTTCAGATATAACCTGGTATCAGTGTTCAGGTTGGAAGACAGAACAGATATAACCTGGTATCAGTGTTCAGGTTGGAAGACAGTTCAGATATAACCTGGTATCAGCGTTCAGGTTGGAAGACAGTACAGATATAACCTGGTATCAACAGTGTTCAGGTTGGAAGACAGTCCAGATATAAACTGGTATCAACAGTGTTCAGGTTGGAAGACAGTTCAGATATAAACTGGTATCAACAGCGTTCAGGTTGGAAGACAGTTCAGATATAAACTGGTATCAGTGTTCAGGTTGGAAGACAGTACAGATATAAACTGGTATCAGTGTTCAGGTTGGAAGACAGAACAGATATAAACTGGTATCAGTGTTCAGGTTGGAAGACAGTACAGATATAACCTGGTATCAACAGTGTTCAGGTTGGAAGACAGTACAGATATAACCTGGTATCAGTGTTCAGGTTGGAAGACAGTACAGATATAACCTGGTATCAACAGTGTTCAGGGTGGGAGACAGTACAGATATAAACTGGTATCAGTGTTCAGGTTGGAAGACAGAACAGATATAAACTGGTATCAGTGTTCAGGTTGGAAGACAGTACAGATATAACCTGGTATCAACAGTGTTCAGGTTGGAAGACAGTACAGATATAACCTGGTATCAGTGTTCAGGTTGGAAGACAGAACAGATATAACCTGGTATCAACAGTGTTCAGGTTGGAAGACAGTTCAGATATAAACTGGTATCAACAGTGTTCAGGTTGGAAGACAGTACAGATATAAACTGGTATCAACAGTGTTCAGGTTGGAAGACAGTACAGATATAAACTGGTATCAGTGTTCAGGTTGGAAGACAGTACAGATATAAACTGGTATCAGTGTTCAGGTTGGAAGACAGTTCAGATATAAACTGGTATCAACAGTGTTCAGGGTGGGAGACAGTTCAGATATAACCTGGTATCAACAGTGTTCAGGTTGGAAGACAGTACAGATATAAACTGGTATCAGTGTTCAGGTTGGAAGACAGTACAGATATAAACTGGTATCAGTGTTCAGGTTGGAAGACAGTTCAGATATAAACTGGTATCAGTGTTCAGGTTGGAAGACAGTACAGATATAAACTGGTATCAACAGTGTTCAGGTTGGAAGACAGTACAGATATAAACTGGTATCAGTGTTCAGGTTGGAAGACAGTACAGATATAAACTGGTATCAGTGTTCAGGTTGGAAGACAGTTCAGATATAAACTGGTATCAGTGTTCAGGTTGGAAGACAGTACAGATATAAACTGGTATCAACAGTGTTCAGGTTGGAAGACAGTACAGATATAAACTGGTATCAGTGTTCAGGTTGGAAGACAGTACAGATATAAACTGGTATCAGTGTTCAGGTTGGAAGACAGTTCAGATATAAACTGGTATCAGTGTTCAGGTTGGAAGACAGTACAGATATAAACTGGTATCAACAGTGTTCAGGTTGGAAGACAGTACAGATATAACCTGGTATCAACAGTGTTCAGGTTGGAAGACAGTACAGATATAAACTGGTATCAGTGTTCAGGTTGGAAGACAGTTCAGATATAAACTGGTATCAGTGTTCAGGTTGGAAGACAGTACAGATATAAACTGGTATCAACAGTGTTCAGGTTGGAAGACAGTACAGATATAACCTGGTATCAGTGTTCAGGTTGGAAGACAGTACAGATATAAACTGGTATCAGTGTTCAGGTTGGAAGACAGTCCAGATATAAACTGGTATCAGTGTTCAGGTTGGAAGACAGAACAGATATAACCTGGTATCAGTGTTCAGGTTGGAAGACAGTTCAGATATAACCTGGTATCAGTGTTCAGGTTGGAAGACAGAACAGATATAACCTGGTATCAGTGTTCAGGTTGGAAGACAGTTCAGATATAACCTGGTATCAGCGTTCAGGTTGGAAGACAGTACAGATATAACCTGGTATCAACAGTGTTCAGGTTGGAAGACAGTCCAGATATAAACTAGTATCAACAGTGTTCAGGTTGGAAGACAGTTCAGATATAAACTGGTATCAACAGTGTTCAGGTTGGAAGACAGTACAGATATAACCTGGTATCAGTGTTCAGGTTGGAAGACAGAACAGATATAACCTGGTATCAACAGTGTTCAGGTTGGAAGACAGTTCAGATATAAACTGGTATCAACAGTGTTCAGGTTGGAAGACAGTTCAGATATAAACTGGTATCAACAGTGTTCAGGTTGGAAGACAGTACAGATATAAACTGGTATCAGTGTTCAGGTTGGAAGACAGTACAGATATAAACTGGTATCAGTGTTCAGGTTGGAAGACAGTTCAGATATAAACTGGTATCAGTGTTCAGGTTGGAAGACAGTACAGATATAAACTGGTATCAGTGTTCAGGTTGGAAGACAGTTCAGATATAAACTGGTATCAGTGTTCAGGTTGGAAGACAGTACAGATATAAACTGGTATCAACAGTGTTCAGGTTGGAAGACAGTACAGATATAACCTGGTATCAACAGTGTTCAGGTTGGAAGACAGTACAGATATAAACTGGTATCAGTGTTCAGGTTGGAAGACAGTTCAGATATAAACTGGTATCAGTGTTCAGGTTGGAAGACAGTACAGATATAAACTGGTATCAGTGTTCAGGTTGGAAGACAGTACAGATATAAACTGGTATCAGTGTTCAGGTTGGAAGACAGTTCAGATATAAACTGGTATCAGTGTTCAGGTTGGAAGACAGTACAGATATAAACTGGTATCAACAGTGTTCAGGTTGGAAGACAGTACAGATATAACCTGGTATCAACAGTGTTCAGGTTGGAAGACAGTACAGATATAAACTGGTATCAGTGTTCAGGTTGGAAGACAGTTCAGATATAAACTGGTATCAGTGTTCAGGTTGGAAGACAGTACAGATATAAACTGGTATCAACAGTGTTCAGGTTGGAAGACAGTACAGATATAACCTGGTATCAGTGTTCAGGTTGGAAGACAGTACAGATATAAACTGGTATCAGTGTTCAGGTTGGAAGACAGTCCAGATATAAACTGGTATCAGTGTTCAGGTTGGAAGACAGTTCAGATATAAACTGGTATCAACAGTGTTCAGGTTGGAAGACAGTTCAGATATAAACTGGTATCAGTGTTCAGGTTGGAAGACAGTACAGATATAAACTGGTATCAGTGTTCAGGTTGGAAGACAGTACAGATATAAACTGGTATCAGTGTTCAGGTTGGAAGACAGTTCAGATATAAACTGGTATCAGTGTTCAGGTTGGAAGACAGTACAGATATAACCTGGTATCAGTGTTCAGGTTGGAAGACAGTACAGATATAAACTGGTATCAGTGTTCAGGTTGGAAGACAGTACAGATATAAACTGGTATCAGTGTTCAGGTTGGAAGACAGTACAGATATAAACTGGTATCAACAGTGTTCAGGTTGGAAGACAGTACAGATATAAACTGGTATCAGTGTTCAGGTTGGAAGACAGTTCAGATATAAACTGGTATCAACAGTGTTCAGGTTGGAAGACAGAACATATATAAACTGGTATCAACAGCGTTCAGGTTGGAAGACAGTTCAGATATAAACTGGTATCAACAGTGTTCAGGTTGGAAGACAGTACAGATATAAACTGGTATCAACAGTGTTCAGGTTGGAAGACAGTTCAGATATAAACTGGTATCAGTGTTCAGGTTGGAAGACAGTACAGATATAAACTGGTATCAGTGTTCAGGTTGGAAGACAGTTCAGATATAAACTGGTATCAACAGTGTTCAGGTTGGAAGACAGAACAGATATAAACTGGTATCAACAGTGTTCAGGGTGGGAGACAGTTCAGATATAACCTGGTATCAACAGCGTTCAGGTTGGAAGACAGTACAGATATAAACTGGTATCAGTGTTCAGGTTGGAAGACAGTACAGATATAACCTGGTATCAGTGTTCAGGTTGGAAGACAGAACAGATATAACCTGGTATCAACAGTGTTCAGGTTGGAAGACAGTTCAGATATAAACTGGTATCAACAGTGTTCAGGTTGGAAGACAGTTCAGATATAAACTGGTATCAACAGTGTTCAGGTTGGAAGACAGTACAGATATAAACTGGTATCAGTGTTCAGGTTGGAAGACAGTACAGATATAAACTGGTATCAGTGTTCAGGTTGGAAGACAGTTCAGATATAAACTGGTATCAGTGTTCAGGTTGGAAGACAGTACAGATATAAACTGGTATCAGTGTTCAGGTTGGAAGACAGTTCAGATATAAACTGGTATCAGTGTTCAGGTTGGAAGACAGTACAGATATAAACTGGTATCAACAGTGTTCAGGTTGGAAGACAGTACAGATATAACCTGGTATCAACAGTGTTCAGGTTGGAAGACAGTACAGATATAAACTGGTATCAGTGTTCAGGTTGGAAGACAGTTCAGATATAAACTGGTATCAGTGTTCAGGTTGGAAGACAGTACAGATATAAACTGGTATCAACAGTGTTCAGGTTGGAAGACAGTACAGATATAACCTGGTATCAGTGTTCAGGTTGGAAGACAGTACAGATATAAACTGGTATCAGTGTTCAGGTTGGAAGACAGTCCAGATATAAACTGGTATCAGTGTTCAGGTTGGAAGACAGTTCAGATATAAACTGGTATCAACAGTGTTCAGGTTGGAAGACAGTTCAGATATAAACTGGTATCAGTGTTCAGGTTGGAAGACAGTACAGATATAAACTGGTATCAGTGTTCAGGTTGGAAGACAGTACAGATATAACCTGGTATCAGTGTTCAGGTTGGAAGACAGTTCAGATATAACCTGGTATCAGTGTTCAGGTTGGAAGACAGAACAGATATAACCTGGTATCAGTGTTCAGGTTGGAAGACAGTTCAGATATAACCTGGTATCAGTGTTCAGGTTGGAAGACAGAACAGATATAACCTGGTATCAGTGTTCAGGTTGGAAGACAGTTCAGATATAACCTGGTATCAGCGTTCAGGTTGGAAGACAGTACAGATATAACCTGGTATCAACAGTGTTCAGGTTGGAAGACAGTCCAGATATAAACTAGTATCAACAGTGTTCAGGTTGGAAGACAGTACAGATATAAACTGGTATCAGTGTTCAGGTTGGAAGACAGTACAGTAATAACCTGGTATCAACAGTGTTCAGGTTGGAAGACAGTACAGATATAAACTGGTATCAACAGTGTTCAGGTTGGAAGACAGTTCAGATATAAACTGGTATCAGTGTTCAGGTTGGAAGACAGTTCAGATATAAACTGGTATCAACAGTGTTCAGGTTGGAAGACAGTACAGATATAAACTGGTATCAGTGTTCAGGTTGGAAGACAGTACAGATATAAACTGGTATCAGTGTTCAGGTTGGAAGACAGTACAGATATAAACTGGTATCAGTGTTCAGGTTGGAAGACAGTACAGATATAAACTGGTATCAGTGTTCAGGTTGGAAGACAGTACAGATATAACCTGGTATCAACAGTGTTCAGGTTGGAAGACAGTTCAGATATAAACTGGTATCAACAGTGTTCAGGTTGGAAGACAGAACAGATATAAACTGGTATCAACAGCGTTCAGGTTGGAAGACAGTTCAGATATAAACTGGTATCAGTGTTCAGGTTGGAAGACAGTACAGATATAAACTGGTATCAGTGTTCAGGTTGGAAGACAGTACAGATATAACCTGGTATCAACAGCGTTCAGGTTGGAAGACAGTTCAGATATAAACTGGTATCAACAGCGTTCAGGTTGGAAGACAGTTCAGATATAAACTGGTATCAACAGTGTTCAGGTTGGAAGACAGTACAGATATAAACTGGTATCAGTGTTCAGGTTGGAAGACAGTACAGATATAAACTGGTATCAGTGTTCAGGTTGGAAGACAGTTCAGATATAAACTGGTATCAGTGTTCAGGTTGGAAGACAGTACAGATATAAACTGGTATCAACAGTGTTCAGGTTGGAAGACAGTACAGATATAACCTGGTATCAACAGTGTTCAGGTTGGAAGACAGTACAGATATAAACTGGTATCAGTGTTCAGGTTGGAAGACAGTTCAGATATAAACTGGTATCAGTGTTCAGGTTGGAAGACAGTACAGATATAAACTGGTATCAACAGTGTTCAGGTTGGAAGACAGTACAGATATAACCTGGTATCAGTGTTCAGGTTGGAAGACAGTACAGATATAAACTGGTATCAGTGTTCAGGTTGGAAGACAGTCAGATATAAACTGGTATCAGTGTTCAGGTTGGAAGACAGTTCAGATATAAACTGGTATCAACAGTGTTCAGGTTGGAAGACAGTTCAGATATAAACTGGTATCAGTGTTCAGGTTGGAAGACAGTACAGATATAAACTGGTATCAGTGTTCAGGTTGGAAGACAGTACAGATATAACCTGGTATCAGTGTTCAGGTTGGAAGACAGTTCAGATATAACCTGGTATCAGTGTTCAGGTTGGAAGACAGAACAGATATAACCTGGTATCAGTGTTCAGGTTGGAAGACAGTTCAGATATAACCTGGTATCAGTGTTCAGGTTGGAAGACAGAACAGATATAACCTGGTATCAGTGTTCAGGTTGGAAGACAGTTCAGATATAACCTGGTATCAGCGTTCAGGTTGGAAGACAGTACAGATATAACCTGGTATCAACAGTGTTCAGGTTGGAAGACAGTCCAGATATAAACTAGTATCAACAGTGTTCAGGTTGGAAGACAGTACAGATATAAACTGGTATCAGTGTTCAGGTTGGAAGACAGTACAGTAATAACCTGGTATCAACAGTGTTCAGGTTGGAAGACAGTACAGATATAAACTGGTATCAACAGTGTTCAGGTTGGAAGACAGTTCAGATATAAACTGGTATCAACAGTGTTCAGGTTGGAAGACAGTACAGATATAAACTGGTATCAGTGTTCAGGTTGGAAGACAGTACAGATATAAACTGGTATCAGTGTTCAGGTTGGAAGACAGTACAGATATAAACTGGTATCAGTGTTCAGGTTGGAAGACAGTACAGATATAAACTGGTATCAGTGTTCAGGTTGGAAGACAGTACAGATATAACCTGGTATCAACAGTGTTCAGGTTGGAAGACAGTTCAGATATAAACTGGTATCAACAGTGTTCAGGTTGGAAGACAGAACAGATATAAACTGGTATCAACAGCGTTCAGGTTGGAAGACAGTTCAGATATAAACTGGTATCAGTGTTCAGGTTGGAAGACAGTACAGATATAAACTGGTATCAGTGTTCAGGTTGGAAGACAGTACAGATATAACCTGGTATCAACAGCGTTCAGGTTGGAAGACAGTTCAGATATAAACTGGTATCAACAGCGTTCAGGTTGGAAGACAGTTCAGATATAAACTGGTATCAACAGTGTTCAGGTTGGAAGACAGTACAGATATAAACTGGTATCAGTGTTCAGGTTGGAAGACAGTACAGATATAACCTGGTATCAACAGTGTTCAGGTTGGAAGACAGTACAGATATAAACTGGTATCAACAGTGTTCAGGTTGGAAGACAGTACAGATATAAACTGGTATCAGTGTTCAGGTTGGAAGACAGTACAGATATAACCTGGTATCAACAGCGTTCAGGTTGGAAGACAGTACAGATATAAACTGGTATCAACAGTGTTCAGGTTGGAAGACAGTACAGATATAAACTGGTATCAGTGTTCAGGTTGGAAGACAGTACAGATATAAACTGGTATCAGTGTTCAGGTTGGAAGACAGTACAGATATAAACTGGTATCAGTGTTCAGGTTGGAAGACAGTACAGATATAAACTGGTATCAGTGTTCAGGTTGGAAGACAGTTCAGATATAAACTGGTATCAGTGTTCAGGTTGGAAGACAGTACAGATATAAACTGGTATCAACAGTGTTCAGGATGGAAGACAGTACAGATATAACCTGGTATCAACAGTGTTCAGGTTGGAAGACAGTTCAGATATAAACTGGTATCAACAGTGTTCAGGTTGGAAGACAGTTCAGATATAAACTGGTATCAACAGTGTTCAGGTTGGAAGACAGTACAGATATAAACTGGTATCAGTGTTCAGGTTGGAAGACAGTACAGATATAAACTGGTATCAGTGTTCAGGTTGGAAGACAGTTCAGATATAAACTGGTATCAGTGTTCAGGTTGGAAGACAGTACAGATATAAACTGGTATCAGTGTTCAGGTTGGAAGACAGTTCAGATATAAACTGGTATCAGTGTTCAGGTTGGAAGACAGTACAGATATAAACTGGTATCAACAGTGTTCAGGTTGGAAGACAGTACAGATATAACCTGGTATCAACAGTGTTCAGGTTGGAAGACAGTACAGATATAAACTGGTATCAGTGTTCAGGTTGGAAGACAGTTCAGATATAAACTGGTATCAGTGTTCAGGTTGGAAGACAGTACAGATATAAACTGGTATCAACAGTGTTCAGGTTGGAAGACAGTACAGATATAACCTGGTATCAGTGTTCAGGTTGGAAGACAGTACAGATATAAACTGGTATCAGTGTTCAGGTTGGAAGACAGTCCAGATATAAACTGGTATCAGTGTTCAGGTTGGAAGACAGTTCAGATATAAACTGGTATCAACAGTGTTCAGGTTGGAAGACAGTTCAGATATAAACTGGTATCAGTGTTCAGGTTGGAAGACAGTACAGATATAACCTGGTATCAGTGTTCAGGTTGGAAGACAGTTCAGATATAACCTGGTATCAGTGTTCAGGTTGGAAGACAGAACAGATATAACCTGGTATCAGTGTTCAGGTTGGAAGACAGTTCAGATATAACCTGGTATCAGTGTTCAGGTTGGAAGACAGAACAGATATAACCTGGTATCAGTGTTCAGGTTGGAAGACAGTTCAGATATAACCTGGTATCAGCGTTCAGGTTGGAAGACAGTACAGATATAACCTGGTATCAACAGTGTTCAGGTTGGAAGACAGTCCAGATATAAACTAGTATCAACAGTGTTCAGGTTGGAAGACAGTTCAGATATAAACTGGTATCAACAGTGTTCAGGTTGGAAGACAGTACAGATATAACCTGGTATCAGTGTTCAGGTTGGAAGACAGAACAGATATAACCTGGTATCAACAGTGTTCAGGTTGGAAGACAGTTCAGATATAAACTGGTATCAACAGTGTTCAGGTTGGAAGACAGTTCAGATATAAACTGGTATCAACAGTGTTCAGGTTGGAAGACAGTACAGATATAAACTGGTATCAGTGTTCAGGTTGGAAGACAGTACAGATATAAACTGGTATCAGTGTTCAGGTTGGAAGACAGTTCAGATATAAACTGGTATCAGTGTTCAGGTTGGAAGACAGTACAGATATAAACTGGTATCAGTGTTCAGGTTGGAAGACAGTTCAGATATAAACTGGTATCAGTGTTCAGGTTGGAAGACAGTACAGATATAAACTGGTATCACCAGTGTTCAGGTTGGAAGACAGTACAGATATAACCTGGTATCAACAGTGTTCAGGTTGGAAGACAGTACAGATATAAACTGGTATCAGTGTTCAGGTTGGAAGACAGTTCAGATATAAACTGGTATCAGTGTTCAGGTTGGAAGACAGTACAGATATAAACTGGTATCAACAGTGTTCAGGTTGGAAGACAGTACAGATATAACCTGGTATCAGTGTTCAGGTTGGAAGACAGTACAGATATAAACTGGTATCAGTGTTCAGGTTGGAAGACAGTCCAGATATAAACTGGTATCAGTGTTCAGGTTGGAAGACAGTTCAGATATAAACTGGTATCAACAGTGTTCAGGTTGGAAGACAGTTCAGATATAAACTGGTATCAGTGTTCAGGTTGGAAGACAGTACAGATATAAACTGGTATCAGTGTTCAGGTTGGAAGACAGTACAGATATAAACTGGTATCAGTGTTCAGGTTGGAAGACAGTTCAGATATAAACTGGTATCAGTGTTCAGGTTGGAAGACAGTACAGATATAACCTGGTATCAGTGTTCAGGTTGGAAGACAGTACAGATATAAACTGGTATCAGTGTTCAGGTTGGAAGACAGTACAGATATAAACTGGTATCAGTGTTCAGGTTGGAAGACAGTACAGATATAAACTGGTATCAACAGTGTTCAGGTTGGAAGACAGTACAGATATAAACTGGTATCAGTGTTCAGGTTGGAAGACAGTACAGATATAAACTGGTATCAACAGTGTTCAGGTTGGAAGACAGAACATATATAAACTGGTATCAACAGCGTTCAGGTTGGAAGACAGTTCAGATATAAACTGGTATCAACAGTGTTCAGGTTGGAAGACAGTACAGATATAAACTGGTATCAACAGTGTTCAGGTTGGAAGACAGTTCAGATATAAACTGGTATCAGTGTTCAGGTTGGAAGACAGTACAGATATAAACTGGTATCAGTGTTCAGGTTGGAAGACAGTTCAGATATAAACTGGTATCAACAGTGTTCAGGTTGGAAGACAGAACAGATATAAACTGGTATCAACAGTGTTCAGGGTGGGAGACAGTTCAGATATAACCTGGTATCAACAGCGTTCAGGTTGGAAGACAGTACAGATATAAACTGGTATCAGTGTTCAGGTTGGAAGACAGTACAGATATAACCTGGTATCAGTGTTCAGGTTGGAAGACAGAACAGATATAACCTGGTATCAACAGTGTTCAGGTTGGAAGACAGTTCAGATATAAACTGGTATCAACAGTGTTCAGGTTGGAAGACAGTTCAGATATAAACTGGTATCAACAGTGTTCAGGTTGGAAGACAGTACAGATATAAACTGGTATCAGTGTTCAGGTTGGAAGACAGTTCAGATATAAACTGGTATCAGTGTTCAGGTTGGAAGACAGTACAGATATAAACTGGTATCAACAGTGTTCAGGATGGAAGACAGTTCAGATATAAACTGGTATCAACAGTGTTCAGGATGGAAGACAGTTCAGATATAAACTGGTATCAGTGTTCAGGTTGGAAGACAGTTCAGATATAAACTGGTATCAACAGTGTTCAGGTTGGAAGACAGAACAGATATAAACTGGTATCAACAGTGTTCAGGGTGGGAGACAGTTCAGATATAACCTGGTATCAACAGCGTTCAGGTTGGAAGACAGTACAGATATAAACTGGTATCAGTGTTCAGGTTGGAAGACAGTACAGTAATAACCTGGTATCAACAGTGTTCAGGTTGGAAGACAGTACAGATATAAACTGGTATCAACAGTGTTCAGGTTGGAAGACAGTTCAGATATAAACTGGTATCAGTGTTCAGGTTGGAAGACAGTTCAGATATAAACTGGTATCATCAGTGTTCAGGTTGGAAGACAGTTCAGATATAAACTGGTATCAGTGTTCAGGTTGGAAGACAGTTCAGATATAAACTGGTATCAGTGTTCAGGTTGGAAGACAGTTCAGATATAAACTGGTATCATCAGTGTTCAGGTTGGAAGACAGTTCAGATATAAACTGGTATCAGTGTTCAGGTTGGAAGACAGTACAGATATAAACTGGTATCAACAGTGTTCAGGATGGAAGACAGTACAGATATAACCTGGTATCAACAGCGTTCAGGTTGGAAGACAGTACAGATATAAACTGGTATCAGTGTTCAGGTTGGAAGACAGTACAGTAATAACCTGGTATCAACAGTGTTCAGGTTGGAAGACAGTACAGATATAAACTGGTATCAACAGTGTTCAGGTTGGAAGACAGTTCAGATATAAACTGGTATCAGTGTTCAGGTTGGAAGACAGTTCAGATATAAACTGGTATCAACAGTGTTCAGGTTGGAAGACAGTACAGATATAAACTGGTATCAGTGTTCAGGTTGGAAGACAGTACAGATATAAACTGGTATCAGTGTTCAGGTTGGAAGACAGTACAGATATAAACTGGTATCAGTGTTCAGGTTGGAAGACAGTACAGATATAAACTGGTATCAGTGTTCAGGTTGGAAGACAGTACAGATATAACCTGGTATCAACAGTTTTCAGGTTGGAAGACAGTTCAGATATAAACTGGTATCAACAGTGTTCAGGTTGGAAGACAGAACAGATATAAACTGGTATCAACAGCGTTCAGGTTGGAAGACAGTTCAGATATAAACTGGTATCAGTGTTCAGGTTGGAAGACAGTACAGATATAAACTGGTATCAGTGTTCAGGTTGGAAGACAGTACAGATATAACCTGGTATCAACAGCGTTCAGGTTGGAAGACAGTTCAGATATAAACTGGTATCAACAGCGTTCAGGTTGGAAGACAGTTCAGATATAAACTGGTATCAACAGTGTTCAGGTTGGAAGACAGTACAGATATAAACTGGTATCAGTGTTCAGGTTGGAAGACAGTACAGATATAACCTGGTATCAACAGTGTTCAGGTTGGAAGACAGTACAGATATAACCTGGTATCAACAGTGTTCAGGTTGGAAGACAGTACAGATATAAACTGGTATCAGTGTTCAGGTTGGAAGACAGTTCAGATATAAACTGGTATCAGTGTTCAGGTTGGAAGACAGTACAGATATAAACTGGTATCAGTGTTCAGGTTGGAAGACAGTACAGATATAAACTGGTATCAGTGTTCAGGTTGGAAGACAGTACAGATATAAACTGGTATCAACAGTGTTCAGGATGGAAGACAGTTCAGATATAAACTGGTATCAACAGTGTTCAGGATGGAAGACAGTTCAGATATAAACTGGTATCAGTGTTCAGGTTGGAAGACAGTTCAGATATAAACTGGTATCAACAGTGTTCAGGTTGGAAGACAGAACAGATATAAACTGGTATCAACAGTGTTCAGGGTGGGAGACAGTTCAGATATAACCTGGTATCAACAGCGTTCAGGTTGGAAGACAGTACAGATATAAACTGGTATCAGTGTTCAGGTTGGAAGACAGTACAGTAATAACCTGGTATCAACAGTGTTCAGGTTGGAAGACAGTACAGATATAAACTGGTATCAACAGTGTTCAGGTTGGAAGACAGTTCAGATATAAACTGGTATCAGTGTTCAGGTTGGAAGACAGTTCAGATATAAACTGGTATCATCAGTGTTCAGGTTGGAAGACAGTTCAGATATAAACTGGTATCAGTGTTCAGGTTGGAAGACAGTTCAGATATAAACTGGTATCAGTGTTCAGGTTGGAAGACAGTTCAGATATAAACTGGTATCATCAGTGTTCAGGTTGGAAGACAGTTCAGATATAAACTGGTATCAGTGTTCAGGTTGGAAGACAGTACAGATATAAACTGGTATCAACAGTGTTCAGGATGGAAGACAGTACAGATATAACCTGGTATCAACAGCGTTCAGGTTGGAAGACAGTACAGATATAAACTGGTATCAGTGTTCAGGTTGGAAGACAGTACAGTAATAACCTGGTATCAACAGTGTTCAGGTTGGAAGACAGTACAGATATAAACTGGTATCAACAGTGTTCAGGTTGGAAGACAGTTCAGATATAAACTGGTATCAGTGTTCAGGTTGGAAGACAGTTCAGATATAAACTGGTATCAGTGTTCAGGTTGGAAGACAGTTCAGATATAAACTGGTATCAACAGTGTTCAGGTTGGAAGACAGTACAGATATAAACTGGTATCAGTGTTCAGGTTGGAAGACAGTTCAGATATAAACTGGTATCAGTGTTCAGGTTGGAAGACAGTTCAGATATAAACTGGTATCAGTGTTCAGGTTGGAAGACAGTTCAGATATAAACTGGTATCAACAGTGTTCAGGTTGGAAGACAGTACAGATATAAACTGGTATCAGTGTTCAGGTTGGAAGACAGTACAGATATAAACTGGTATCAGTGTTCAGGTTGGAAGACAGTACAGATATAAACTGGTATCAGTGTTCAGGTTGGAAGACAGTACAGATATAAACTGGTATCAGTGTTCAGGTTGGAAGACAGTACAGATATAACCTGGTATCAACAGTGTTCAGGTTGGAAGACAGTTCAGATATAAACTGGTATCAACAGTGTTCAGGTTGGAAGACAGAACAGATATAAACTGGTATCAACAGCGTTCAGGTTGGAAGACAGTTCAGATATAAACTGGTATCAGTGTTCAGGTTGGAAGACAGTACAGATATAAACTGGTATCAGTGTTCAGGTTGGAAGACAGTACAGATATAACCTGGTATCAACAGCGTTCAGGTTGGAAGACAGTTCAGATATAAACTGGTATCAACAGCGTTCAGGTTGGAAGACAGTTCAGATATAAACTGGTATCAACAGTGTTCAGGTTGGAAGACAGTACAGATATAAACTGGTATCAGTGTTCAGGTTGGAAGACAGTACAGATATAACCTGGTATCAACAGTGTTCAGGTTGGAAGACAGTACAGATATAACCTGGTATCAACAGTGTTCAGGTTGGAAGACAGTACAGATATAAACTGGTATCAGTGTTCAGGTTGGAAGACAGTTCAGATATAAACTGGTATCAACAGTGTTCAGGATGGAAGACAGTACAGATATAACCTGGTATCAACATCGTTCAGGTTGGAAGACAGTACAGATATAAACTGGTATCAGTGTTCAGGTTGGAAGACAGTACAGTAATAACCTGGTATCAACAGTGTTCAGGTTGGAAGACAGTACAGATATAAACTGGTATCAACAGTGTTCAGGTTGGAAGACAGTTCAGATATAAACTGGTATCAGTGTTCAGGTTGGAAGACAGTTCAGATATAAACTGGTATCAGTGTTCAGGTTGGAAGACAGTACAGATATAAACTGGTATCAACAGTGTTCAGGATGGAAGACAGTACAGATATAACCTGGTATCAACAGCGTTCAGGTTGGAAGACAGTACAGATATAAACTGGTATCAGTGTTCAGGTTGGAAGACAGTACAGTAATAACCTGGTATCAACAGTGTTCAGGTTGGAAGACAGTACAGATATAAACTGGTATCAACAGTGTTCAGGTTGGAAGACAGTTCAGATATAAACTGGTATCAGTGTTCAGGTTGGAAGACAGTTCAGATATAAACTGGTATCAACAGTGTTCAGGTTGGAAGACAGTACAGATATAAACTGGTATCAGTGTTCAGGTTGGAAGACAGTACAGATATAAACTGGTATCAGTGTTCAGGTTGGAAGACAGTACAGATATAAACTGGTATCAGTGTTCAGGTTGGAAGACAGTACAGATATAACCTGGTATCAACAGTGTTCAGGTTGGAAGACAGTACAGATATAAACTGGTATCAGTGTTCAGGTTGGAAGACAGTACAGATATAACCTGGTATCAACAGTGTTCAGGTTGGAAGACAGTTCAGATATAAACTGGTATCAACAGTGTTCAGGTTGGAAGACAGAACAGATATAAACTGGTATCAACAGCGTTCAGGTTGGAAGACAGTTCAGATATAAACTGGTATCAGTGTTCAGGTTGGAAGACAGTACAGATATAAACTGGTATCAGTGTTCAGGTTGGAAGACAGTACAGATATAACCTGGTATCAACAGTGTTCAGGTTGGAAGACAGTACAGATATAAACTGGTATCAGTGTTCAGGTTGGAAGACAGTACAGATATAAACTGGTATCAACAGTGTTCAGGTTGGAAGACAGTACAGATATAAACTGGTATCAGTGTTCAGGTTGGAAGACAGTACAGATATAACCTGGTATCAACAGCGTTCAGGTTGGAAGACAGTACAGATATAAACTGGTATCAGTGTTCAGGTTGGAAGACAGTACAGATATAAACTGGTATCAGTGTTCAGGTTGGAAGACAGTACAGATATAACCTGGTATCAGTGTTCAGGTTGGAAGACAGTTCAGATATAAACTGGTATCAACAGTGTTCAGGTTGGAAGACAGTTCAGATATAAACTGGTATCAACAGCGTTCAGGTTGGAAGACAGTTCAGATATAAACTGGTATCAGTGTTCAGGTTGGAAGACAGTACAGATATAACCTGGTATCAACAGTGTTCAGGTTGGAAGACAGTACAGATATAACCTGGTATCAACAGTGTTCAGGTTGGAAGACAGAACAGATATAAACTGGTATCAACAGCGTTCAGGTTGGAAGACAGTACAGATATAAACTGGTATCAACAGTGTTCAGGTTGGAAGACAGTTCAGATATAAACTGGTATCAGTGTTCAGGTTGGAAGACAGTACAGATATAAACTGGTATCAGTGTTCAGGGTGGGAGACAGTACAGATATAACCTGGTATCAGTGTTCAGGTTGGAAGACAGTTCAGATATAACCTGGTATCAACAGTGTTCAGGTTGGAAGACAGTTCAGATATAACCTGGTATCAGTGTTCAGGTTGGAAGACAGTTCAGATATAAACTGGTATCAGTGTTCAGGTTGGAAGACAGTACAGATATAAACTGGTATCAACAGTGTTCAGGTTGGAAGACAGTACAGATATAAACTGGTATCAGTGTTCAGGTTGGAAGACAGTTCAGATATAAACTGGTATCAACAGTGTTCAGGTTGGAAGACAGTACAGATATAAACTGGTATCAGTGTTCAGGTTGGAAGACAGTACAGATATAAACTGGTATCAGTGTTCAGGTTGGAAGACAGTTCAGATATAAACTGGTATCAACAGTGTTCAGGATGGAAGACAGTACAGATATAAACTGGTATCAACAGTGTTCAGGTTGGAAGACAGTACAGATATAAACTGGTATCAGTGTTCAGGTTGGAAGACAGTACAGATATAACCTGGTATCAACAGTGTTCAGGTTGGAAGACAGTACAGATATAAACTGGTATCAGTGTTCAGGTTGGAAAATTATTGGGTAGTTTGGTTCATCAAGCTGACCCCCAGTCTTCATGGAGGAGATTACTGAGTAGTTGGCCCCCGCGATATGTAACTGTTTAGGGAAGTTTGTAACCAATATACACAGGCAGTTAGGAAAGCAAAGGCTAGCCTTTTCAACCAGAAATGTGCATCCTGTAGCATAAACTACAAAACGTTCTGGGACACTGTAAAGTCCATGGAGAATAAGAGCACCTCCTTCCAGCTGCCCACTGCTCTGAGGCTAGGAAACACTGTCACGATAAATCTACGATAATCGAGATTTTCAATAAGCATTTTTCTACGGCTGGCCATGCTGTCCACCTGGCTACCCCTACACCGGTCAACAGCTCTGCACCCCGCACAGCAACTTTCCCAAGCCTCCCCCATTTCTCCTTCACTCATTTCTCCTTCACAATCTGGACCCTCTCTTTCTAAAATTATCCACCGCAATTGTTGCAACCCCTATTACAAGCCTGTTCAACCTCTTTCGTATCATCTGAGATCCCTAAAGATTGGAAAGCTGCCACGGTCATCCCCCTCTTCAAAGGGGGAGACACTTTAGACCCAAACTGTTACAGACCTGTATCCATCCTACCCTGCCAAGTTAACAAACAGATCACTGACCATTTCGAATCCCACCGTACCTTCTCCGACTATGCAATTTGGCGTCAGAGTTGGTCATGGGTGCACCTCAGCCACGCTCAAGGTCCTAAACGACATCATAACCGCCATCGATAAGAGACATTACTGTGCAGCCGTATTCATCGACCTGGCCAAGGCTTTCGACTCTGTCAATCACCACATCCTCATCGGCAGACTCGACAGGCTTGGTTTCTCAAATGATTGCCTCGCCTGGTTCACCAACTACTTCTTAGACAGAGTTCAGTGTGTCAAATTGGAAGGCCTGTTGTCCGGACCTTTGGCAGTCTCTATGGTGGTGCCACAGGGTTCAATTCTCGGGCCGACTCTTTTCTCTGTATACATCAATGATGTCGCTCTTGCTGCTGGTGATTCTCTGACCCACCTCTACGTAGACGACACCATTCTGTATACTTCGGTCCCCTCCCTGGACACTGTGTTAACTAACCTCCAGGCGAGCTTCAATGCCATACAACTCTCCTTCCGTGGCCTCCAACTGCTCTTAAATGTAAGTAAAACTAAATGCATGCTCTTCAACCGATCGCTGCCCGCACCCGCCCGCCCGCCCGACTAGCATCACTACTCTGGATGGTTCCGACCTAGAATATGTGGACAACTACAAATACCTAGGTGTCTGGTCCGTATGGGAGTTGCAGCGATGAGACAAGACTATAACTACCAATTGGAAACCATGAAATTGGGGAGAAAGAAACAACAAGATCAATGATTTGTAAATGAAACCTGTTTTAACAACTCAGTGTGGTGATTCATTCTATTAATGAATGACTCTAGTTGACAATGTCTGTCAACTTCAATGGTGTTTATTCATGAATATATACAATCATATGTTTACACACTAGAAAGATTCTACATTGTTGCTCCAGGGTGTCTTACTGAACATGACCATGAGTAGAGTGAAACATCATGTGTTTGACACAGGGACCACCTGACACAGGGACACTGAGGAGTCAGAACAAACCCTAAACCCTGGATAGAGGGGCTCAGTGAATCTGGAAGTGAATGTGATCAGGTAGGTCAGTGTGTCAGAGGAGGCTCTGTAGAAGGACAGAGTGCCGGCTGGCCAGTCCAGATACACTCCTACTCTGTGGGAGCTGGAGGGGCGGACGTCTATGGTAGTGTCATTATTATTGTGACAGGCAATATAACTGTAGTCAGAGCAGTCCAGACTCCAGGACTTGTCATTGTATCCAAGACCACAGTCCTCAACCCTTCCTCTCCTGTTGATTCCTTTATATGTCACTCCTATATCAGCCCTTCTCCCACTCCACTCTCCCTCCCAGTAACAGCGCCCAGTCAGACCCTCTCTACACAACACCTGTCTACAGTCCTCAAATCTCTCTGGGTGATCAGGATACGGCTGCTCCTCTGTCCTCCATGTCACCTTTCTGTTCTCCTCAGACAGAGAGAGGCGTCTGTTTACTGTGTTTATGTCCAGTGTGAGATCTCTGACTCTGATCTCTCCTGTTGGTTTCTGTGGACAAAACATGAGATTACATCTCCTCATACAGGGAGTACACACACACACACACACACACACACACACACACACACACACACACACACACACACACACACACACACACACACACACACACACACACACACACACACACACACACACACACACACACACACACACACACACACACACACACACACACACACACACACACACACACACACACACACACACACACACAGTCAGTTGTGTGTGTGTGTACTCCACAGAGTCCAGTGTGTCAGTATCTAACTTCGTCCAAGGGGTGGTAAGAATGTTTGTCTTAACTAGCCTGATAAGTCAAACATGTCTGATATGAACATTGACATAAACCCTCTACATACTTGAGTTTCTCCAGTCTGCAGTGTGGATCCTCCAGTCCAGCAGAGAGCAGTCTGACTCCTGAGTCTTCTGGGTGATTGTAGCTCAGGTCCAGCTCTCTCAGGTGTGAGGGGTTTGACCTCAGAGCTGAGACCAGAGAAGCACAGCCTTCCTCTGTGACTAGACAGCCTGACAGCCTGCAAAGAGTCAAATCATATTAAAATCACACTGTTATTCTTTTGGTGGTGAAAATAGCTGCAGTAAATAAAAAAATATTTGTAACTTATTTTGTACATAATGTATCTTATGACTAAACTTTCAAGGAGAGAGACTCTAAGCGTATAAGAAATCCTGCTATGCCCTCCGACTAACCATCAAACAGGCAAAGCTTCAATACAGGACTAAGATCGAGTCGTACTACACCGGTTCTGACGCTCCTCGGATGTGGCAGGGCTTGCAAACCATTAGACTACAAAGGGAAGCACAGCTGAGAACTGCCCAGTGACACGAGCCTACCAGATGAGCTAAACTACTTCTATGCTCGCTTTGAGGCAAATAACACTGAGATATGCATGAGAGCACCAGCTGTTCTGGAAGACTGTGTGATCACGTTCTCCTCAGCCGATGTGAGTAAGACCTTTAAACAGGTCAACATTCACAAGGCCATAGGGCCAGACGGATTACCAGGACGTGTACTGCGAGCATGTGCTGACCAACTGGCAAGTGTCTTCACTGACATTTTCAACCTCTCCCTGTCCGAGTCTGTAATACCAACATGTTTTAAGCAGACCACCATAGTCCCTGTGCCCAAGAACACTAAGGTAACC
Organism: Oncorhynchus gorbuscha; assembly: GCF_021184085.1. Lineage (NCBI taxonomy): Eukaryota > Metazoa > Chordata > Actinopteri > Salmoniformes > Salmonidae > Oncorhynchus > Oncorhynchus gorbuscha. The sequence goes on along the minus strand of NC_060196.1, from coordinate 13,472,812 downwards.
TGCCTAAATGACTACCAACCCGTAGCACTCACATCTGTAGCCATGGAGTGCTTTAAAAGGCTGGTAATGGCTCACATCAACATCATTATCCCAGAAACCCTAGACCCACTCCACTTTGCATACCCGTCCTAACAGATCCACAAATCTCTATTGCACTCCACACTGCCCTTTCCCACCTGGACAAAAGGAACACCAATGAAAATGCTAGACACAATATTAGAAATCATCATCATTCACATTGGAATGTTAACTCACTTTTCACTAATTCATTTAATGTAGATGTTTCTAGGTATCAAAAGGAGAAGTTAAGGTAACTTGAGATTTGTTAAAGCCGATGGTAAAAAATGGAGACTGGTCCATGACTTAAGAGCTGTAAATGACATAGCTCAGGATTGTCCTGCTGAAGTCCCAAACCCTCACACGCTGTAAACGACATAGCTCAGGATTGTCCTGCTGAACTCCCAAACCCTCACACGCTGTAAACGACATAGCTCAGGATTGTCCTGCTGAAGTCCCAAACCCTCACACGCTGTAAATGACATAGCTCAGGATTGTCCTGCTGAAGTCCCAAACCCTCACACGCTGTAAACGACATAGCTCAGGATTGTCCTGCTGAACTCCCAAACCCTCACACGCTGTAAACGACATAGCTCAGGATTGTCCTGCTGAAGTCCCAAACCCTCACACGCTGTAAATGACATAGCTCAGGATTGTCCTGCTGAAGTCCCAAACCCTCACACGCTGTAAACGACATAGCTCAGGATTGTCCTGCTGAAGTCCCAAACCCTCACACGCTGTAAAAGACATAGCTCAGGATTGTCCTGCTGAACTCCCAAACCCTCACACGCTGTAAACGACATAGCTCAGGATTGTCCTGCTGAACTCCCAAACCCTCACACGCTGTAAACAACATAGCTCAGGATTGTCCTGCTGAACTCCCAAGCCCTCACACGCTGTAAATGACATAGCTCAGGATTGTCCTGCTGAACTCCCAAACCCTCACACGCTGTAAATGACATAGCTCAGGATTGTCCTGCTGAACTCCCAAACCCTCACACGCTGTAAATGACATAGCTCAGGATTGTCCTGCTGAAGTCCCAAACCCTCACACGCTGTTGACCAATGTTCCCCCGGATGCCAAATACTTTACAGTTATTGACCTATGTGGAGCGTTTTTTAGTGTACCTCTGGCAGAGGAGTGCAGACATTTGTTTGCGTTTAGGTATAGGGGTAAAACTCTGTCTTATACTAGAACGCCACAAGGCTTTAAGCACAGTCCGCATTTTTTCAATCAGATATTGAGAGCTGATTTGGAGGAATTAATATTAGATGGCACACTGATTCAATATGTGGATGACCTGTTGATCTGTGCCTCAACTTTGGAACAATGTCATTCAGACTCACTAAAAGTACTGCAGCGACTAGCTGAGGGGGGACACAAAGTCTCTAGAACAAAACTACAGTACTGCCAACCTCAAGTTGAGTACTTAGGAAGAACAATAGCTCATGGGACTAAAGCCATAGCTCCAGGACAGTTAGAAGGTATTAGTAAAGCACCTTTGCCACAAACAGTAGCTCAGATGATGACCTTTTTGGGAATGACAGGGTTCAGTTCAGATTGGATAGAAGAGGATGTAGTCAAAACAGCTCCCCTGAGAGAAATAATGAAAGAAGCTGGACAGCTTAATCTAAGAGCAAGACTAGATTGGAACACTGATCAAATCAAATCAAATCAAATTTATTTATATAGCCCTTCGTACATCAGCTGATATCTCAAAGTGCTGTACAGAAACCCAGCCTAAAACCCCAAACAGCAAACAATGCAGGTGTAAAAGCACGGTGGCTAGGAAAAACTCCCTAGAAAGGCCAAAACCTAGGAAGAAACCTAGAGAGGAACCGGGCTATGTGGGGTGGCCAGTCCTCTTCTGGCTGTGCCGGGTAGAGATTATAACAGAACATGACCAAGATGTTCAAATGTTCATAAATGACCAGCATGGTCAAATAATAATAAGGCAGAACAGTTGAAACTGGAGCAGCAGCACAGTCAGATGGACTGGGGACAGCAAGGAGCCATCATGTCAGGTAGTCCTGGGGCACGGTCCTAGGGCTCAGGTCCTCCGAGAGAGAGAAAGAAAGAGAGAATTAGAGAGAGCATATGTGGGGTGGCCAGTCCTCTTCTGGCTGTGCCAGGTGGAGATTATAACAGAACGTGGCCAAGATGTTCAAATGTTCATAAATGACCAGCATGGTTGAATAATAGTAAGGCAGAACAGTTGAAACTGGAGCAGGAGCATGGCCAGGTGGACTGGGGACAGCAAGGAGTCCTCATGTCAGGTAGTCCTGGGACATGGTCCTAGGGCCCAGGCCAGTTGAAACTGGAGCAGCAGCATGGCCAGGTGGACTGGGGACAGCAAGGAGTCATCATGTCAGGTAGTCCTGGGGCATGGTTCTAGGGCTCAGGTCCTCCGAGAGAGAGAAAGAAAGAGAGAAGGAGAGAATTAGAGAACGCACACTTAGATTTACACACTGATGCGTTGGTTGCTTTCGAAACACTTAAGACTGAGATGCAAACAGCACCAGCTCTAGCAACCCCAGATTACACCAAACCATTCCTGTTATACGTAGCAAACAGGTGCAACAACTATGCAGCAGCTGTTCTTATGCAAGAAACATGTAGCGGTAGGAAGAAACAACCTATTGCCTATTACAGCTCTAAACTAGATCCGGTAGCCCAGGGATACCCACCGTGTTATCAAGGATTGGCAGCGTTGAATTATGCATATGACAAAGCGTCAACAATAACCATGGGGTACCCCGTGATTATCAGCACTCATCATAAAATAGTGGAGTTGATAGAGCAGGGAAAATTCATGCTAACTAATGCAAGGACGATGGATTATATGGGCTTGCTCACGTATCCAGACGTTCTCATTAAAAGATGTAGCACTGTGAATCCAGCAGAAAGGATTCCATTTGATTTTGAAGGAGAAGCACACGATTGTGTAGCCGAGGCTTTAACATTTACAAAATTACTCCCGACTTAGAATCAATTCCGTTAATAGATCAAGAGGGAGATAATCTGGAAAGTTACTTTGTAGATGGTTCTTGCTTTAAAGATTATACAGGTAATCATGCAGGGTTTGCGGTAGTCAAGCAAAAGGGGAAAGCTTTCACTGAGGAAATATTAGAACATTGTCCTCAACCTTGCTCGGCCCAGCTAGCTGAATTACAGGCTCTGACTGCAGCATGTGTGCTAGGAAGAGGTAAAACGGTTAATATCTATACTGATTCCGCTTACGCACATGGCGTATGTCATTTGTTTGGTGCAGTTTGGAAACAGAGAGGATTTAAAAAGAGCGATGAAACTCCCATCCAACATCAAGCACACATTGTTAAATTAATGACAGCATTAATGTACCCTTGGAAACTAGCAATAATCAAATGTCAAGCGCACAAAAAAAGGCAATGATTTTGTAATTAGGGGCAATAATGCAGCAGATGAAGCTGCCAAAAAAGCATCCAAATGTATTGTCCCAATTCTCATTGCACCATTGATGGACATGGTTGCTATTGCACCTATTACATCTCCTGCTGAGCTAATTCAAATTCAGGATCAGGCTGGAATAACTGAACAAAATACCTGGCTACAGACGAGGGCCTCTGTTGATAGACATGGGATATGGAGAATAATAATAATAATAATATAATAATATATGCCATTTAGCAGACGCTTTTATCCAAAGCGACTTACAGTCATGTGTGCATACATTCTACGTATGGGTGGTCCCGGGGATCGAACCCACTACCCTGGCGTTACAAGCGCCATGCTCTACCAACTGAGCTACAGAAGGACCGTGATGGTGCCATATTAGCCACCACCACTCTCCTAATGCTACTGATTAATGATGCACATGATATTGATCATTGTGCAAGGGGGGGAGGTGATAAGAAAAATCAAAAAACAAGGTTTTTGGTCACCTTATCTACAGGCAACAGTAGATGAGATTTTGTCAAAATGTGAAATATGTGCAGAAAACAACATACGTAAAGGTTTAACTACGCCTACAGGTCGCATACCGGTTCCAGAAGGCCTGTTTAGACACATCGTGATGGACTATGTAGACATGATAAAACCTATACGGGGTAAAAGGTACATGTTAGTTATCATAGACAGGTTCAGTAGATGGGTAGAAGCAATACCATCGGTGGATCAGGGGTCAGGAACAGTGATAAAATTCTTATCAACAGAAGTAATTCCCAGGTTTGGGATTCCGTTCGAAATTAGCTCAGACAATGGTTCAGCGTTTATACAAAAAGTTGTAAAAACAATAATACAGCAGCTAAGGATGAAACAAAGGTTGGGATGTGTCTATCATCCCCAATCGCAGGGGATGGTTGAAAGAGTTAACGGGACCCTGAAAAACAAGATAACAAAGATCTGTGGATCTACAGGACTCAATTGGGTGGATGCTTTGCCGCTTGCACTAATGAGTTGTCGCATGGAACTAACAGAAACACGCACCTCTCGCCGCATGAAATGCTTACGGGTCGACCCATGCCAATACCAATGTTAGGAGGACTGTATAAAGGTCCCTCCTTAGATATATTGCAAAGTGAATTGAAATCGTATGTGATGTATCTAACCAAAATACACAAAGCCATATACTTACAGGAGATGATGCACGCACTCACGATCAAGATAAATGATAAAAGCAGGAAGAGACGAGAGGAACCTGTCGAACGAGGTAAAAGACAGGATTTTTTGACAGGTTTAAATTTTATGTTCTGCCACAACTTCTAACAGAACCAGGGGAACAGAGGACAGTTTCGGTATGGAAGAAGAAACCCCCACCAGAGGAGCCACTCTGTGGATGGACGCATCATATAACAAAGGGAGAAGCTGTTTGGGACCCCAAAGGGTGTGACCTGAGAGTAACCAAATATGAGGAAGGCTGGGAGTTTAGCATAAATGAGATAACACCAGCAGAGGGTGAAGAATTTGTAATTGAAATAGCAAGAACAGGACTAAGTGAAGGGAACAGTATGAAATATGTCAAATTGGGTCCTGTGCCAGCACCTGAACGAGAACAGCTGGTGACAACCAAAGCAACGATAACAACGGTGGCAGCTGCTGTAATGACCACAGCAACTACCACTAAGATGACATCAACTGCTCTTACCAAGCAGACCACGGTAACCACAAAGAAACCTGACAGATCAGAGACAAAAGGATTCTTTAAGGAGATTTGGAACTTTTTGACAAACTCTAATGACCTACCTCAAGACAAAGACATTGCAAAGATGACAGACCTAGACATATCAGACTCAGAACCACTCAAGGACACCACACAGGAAGAAGAGGTGAAATACGAATGGTACAAAAATGTGGTACAAATGGGCGAAGTATACGGCAAACAAACACAGAATGGACAATTGTATTTTGTGTAGTAAATCACCTTTGTCGGATCTCATAATAGTTCCTGAACCAGCATCATTTAAAAACTGTGTGAATTGGAAAAATTATCATTGTACCAAGACAAAGTATTCTATTCCCTTGTGTGACATAGAATGTAGGATTGCTAAGGGGATCACTAGAGGCAGAACCATATTAAATGAGACTGGGTTGGGAGACAAGGATTGTGCTGTCTATAACATTAGAACTGAATTAAATGGACCTCAGTTAGACAGAATTACTGTGGTTAAAGGAAAATATGAATGTTTTTACAGCCATAACACCGAAGGTATTGATGTAGGAAACACCACTGTAGAATGTGATACTATTTGGGTACTAGAGACTGCAGGGGTTCGTAGAAATAAAGATCAAGGGTTGATAATGCATAGAAAAGGGGTGTGTGGTACAATAACTCAGGTTGCGCCATCTCTTATTATGCTAAAACATCAGGACAGAGGTGTTGCGGATAGTTTCTGGATGTGTGGAAATAACAAACTGTTGAATGTACTGCCAGATGGATGGACGGGTCTTTGTACCTTAGTTAGAGCAATTCAAAAGGTAACCATTATTGAATCACCCCATGATGACTATGTTAACTCTAGAGTTAAGAGGGCGTATGAGAAAGACACTGAGGTATACCTTGATGCAATTGGACAGCCTAGAGAGGTACCTCGGGAGTTCAAGGCAAGAGATGAAGTTAAATCTGGATTTGAATCTATATTTTTGTGGATAACACCAAATAAGAACTTAGAGTGGATTAATTATATGTACTATAACCAACAGAGATTCATTAACTATACTGACTCGGCTCTAACGGCGTTGGGGGAACAGGTACAGGCTACCAGTAAAATGTCTTGGCAAAATAGACATGCTCTCAATTGGCTTTTGGCAGAGAAGGGTGGAGTTTGTGTTATGTTCGGGGATGATTGTTGCACCTTTATTCCTAATAACACTGCGCCTAATGGATCCTTTGCAATCGCTATGGCTAAACTTAAAGGGTTACGAGCAGAGGTTAAGGCAAATGCTGGGGTTGACTCTCATGTTTGGGATTGGTTAGACCTAGCATTGGGAAAATGGGGAGCTATGTTTGCTAGGATGGCCATTATGCTGGTTGGAGAGTTATTGGCTCTGGGTATTGTGTTCTGTTGTGTTTTACCCTTGATAAAATCATTTGTGGTCCAGACAACGGTTAAACAGATGTCTGTAAGAAGAGCTGACCCTCCGGTGATAGTTAATCCTGTGCCGGGTAGCCCAGGCCACTATACTGATAGAAATGGACAGTCATGCAATGCGGTTGGTGGACCCCTTGACTGCCCCTTCGGTAATCCAAACTGCCTGTATGGAGTGGTCCCTGGAGGTGGTTACGCTTGCCATGGTTTTCCTAAAGATGGTCTACCTGTAGATGCTGTCTTCCCAAATTCTGAGGAATGTCTACTGGCACATGTCCACAAAAAGTGTCACTTGCGCAGTAAGTGTACAAAATATAAAGTGGAGGGCCATGACCATCACGATGACCCCCTGTTTTGCGCAAAATGTCAAAGAGGAGATTGTAACATTTGTAGGGATGAGGATTGTACTCCTATGTCAGGATTTAGTATATCTATTTTTGCTCACGGCCTTGTGTTTTTGTATGTTTGGTTGAAATTTTTAGATAGGTATATCAATGAATATATCTGGTTTCAGGCAAGGCTATGTACCTACATGCTCATGCTTCATCAAAATGTAATATATTATTTTTATTATTTCTATACCGAATTAGATATTTTACTCTTATGAATTACTAGAGATGTTTGGTCTAGTTAGGTTTTCTTTAATGTTTCTAATTGGATCTTTTACTCCTATTTAGTATTAATAATTTGGAGATGTTTGGGTCAGTTGGTTTATATGCTTTACTCTGCTTTTGTATTTTATTGTCCATCATAGGTATTATCATTCACCATCCTAGATTCATATTTGTATTAGTATGGGGCTAATTAGCCCCAGAGGAGGGATTTGTGGGAGTAAATGAGACACATAGATAACACATAGGTGTATAGGACAGCTGAACATTAAAAACAGACCACACAAAGAGAAGGCGGCACATAGGCGCCTAGGACAACTGGACACACTAAAGATAGAGGAGACACATAGTCTGCTGATCCTGATAAGGACACACATAACAAAGAACGCATTAAGCTAAATACAGGGCCAAAGCATAGGTCTATAGAATAGATGGACGTATATTATTTTTAGGACAAGCAAGGGTCTTGCCACCATTATAATCTAACTGAAAGCAGATATGGGCGTTATTGGGCGTAAACAAGCAGGAAGCCTGAACTAAAAAGATAATGGTGGCAGGAGAATTAGGGGAAGTATGTTTATCTGCATATGGGTTGGACCCATATGCTATATGTGGATAAAGACAGGAGCCGGGGCTCTGGGAAGCGGTGTGTATACTTTGTTAATACTTTGTATTAAAAGCCTATTTGATTTCACAAGTTCTTGTAAGTGTTATATTTGAACCGATTTTCCATGACATGAGTAGGTGCAGACCTAACATAATCGCATGGTGTGCTTTCGTCGTAAAGCCTTTTTGAAATCGGACACTGTGGTGGGATTAACTTCTTCGAGATAGGGGGCGGTCTTTTAATTTTTGGATAAAAAACGTTCCCGTTTTAAACAAGATATTTTGTCATGAAAAGATGCTTGACTATGCATGTAATTGACAGCTTTGGAAAGAAATAACTAGTTTCCAAAACTGCAAAGATATTGTCTGTGAGTGCCCCAGAACTAATGCTACAGGCGAAACCAAGATCAAGTTTCATACAGGAAATGCCCCAGATTCTGAAGGCGCTGTGTTTCAATGTCTCCTTGTATGACTGTGAATGAGCCAGCAATGAGCCTGCCCTTTCTGTCGTTTCCCCAAGATGTCTGCAGCATTGTGACGTATTTGTAGGCATATCATTGGAAGATTGACCATAAGAGACTATATTTACCAGGTGTCCGCCCAGTGTCCTGCGTCAAAATTATTGCGTAATCTCTTGGTCCATCCATTTCTTCAGAGGAGAAACTGCCACGAATGATTTATCATCGATAGATATGTGAAAAACACCTTAAGGATTGATTCTAAACAATGTTTGCCATGTTTCCGTCGATATTATGGAGTTAATTTGGAAAAAACAGTTTGCGTTGTAATGACTTAATTTTCGGGTTTTTTCTTACCCAAACGTGATGAAGAAAACAGAGCGATTTGTCTACACAAATAATATTTTTGTAAAAACTGAACATTTGCTATCCAACTGAGAGTCTCCTCATTGAAAACATCTGAAGTTCTTCAAAGATAAATGATTTTATTTGAATGCTTTTCTTGTTTTTGTGAAAATGTTGTCTGCTGAATGCTAGGCTAAATGCTATGCTAGGCTATCAATACTGTTACACAAATGCTTGTTTAGCCTTGGTTCAAAAGCATATTTTGAAAATCTTGTTAACAAAAGGCTAAGCTTGAGAGCTAATATATTTATTTCATTTCATTTGCGATTTTCATGAATAGTTAACGTTGCGTTATGCTAATGAGCTGCGGGGATAATTACACTCCTGGATACAGGTTTTTTTCGTAGCTAAACGTGATGAACAAAACGGAGCGATTTGTCCTACACAAATAATATTTTTGGAAGAACGGAACATTTGCTATCTAACTGAGAGTCTCCTCATTGAAAACATCTGAAGTTCTTCAAAGGTAAATTATTTTATTTGAATGCTTTTCTTGTTTTTGTGAAAATGTTGCATGCTGAATGCTAGGCTAAATGCTATGCTAGGCTCTTACACAAATGCTTGTTTAGCTATGGTTCAAAAGTATATTTTGAAAATCTGAGATGACAGTGTTGTTAACAAAAGGCTAAGCTTGAGAGCAAATATATTTATTTAATTTCATTTGCGATTTTCATGAATAGTTAACGTTGCGTTATGGTAATGAGCTTGAGGCTGTATTCACGATCCCGGATCCTGGATGGCTAGAATCAATAGGTTTTAACCAACAAGTTTAGCTTTAATATGGCATATAATACTTGTATGTTTGAGGAATTTTAATTATGAGATTTCTGTTGTTTGAATTTGGCACCCTTTCACTGGTTGTTGGTCAGGTGGGACGTTAGAGTCCCACGTACCCTAGAGAGGTAATCAAGTTGTTTTACAGACCTGGCATCCGTCTCGGGTCCTTTTCCATGACGATGTTACATCTCTCTCTTAGCTAGCTCAACTCTGCACTTGCCTCTGCTAGTAATACACTGTGCTAACATTAGCCTAGACTGAACCACAGAAAATAACAGTTTTAAACAATTGTAAAAACCATCTTCTTCCAGACAGAATAGTTCCTGTAGATTCAGACTCATCTCCAATCTGTTGTTATGTTTTGTTGGTTTCATAACCAGGTCTGTATAACAATTCAATAATGATGAGACGGGAGACAGGAATCAGTTCAACCATTTATCTGGAACGTGATCATCTCAACACATACAAACCCCCATGATGCTCTGCGGCACAACCCCAATACACAACAAATACATCAATAAATTAGTCAAATTGACAGTAAACAAAACTCAGAGGACTTTAAATGTTCCGTTCTAGAAAGTAGGGCCATGGGACAGGGTCAGAAAGGTCAGTATGTTTGATACCTGGTTACAGAGGTAACATAACAAGCATAAGGTCCATTATAACACAGTGAAGTAGAGGTGGGAGCTAAAAGCAGACATGGACAGTGAGACGGTGTGAGGAGGTCAGGGGTCAAACACTAGATCAGGACAGGTAGAAATGGCAGGGCTGGAAATAGACAGAGACACATTCTGATCGTGGCTCAGACCTGAACTGAGACACCCAATCAGAAGATGTCATAACAAAGTCCTGACCTGAGACACCCAATCAGAAGATGTCATAACAAAGTCCTGACCTGAGACACCCAATCAGAATATGTCATAATAAAGTCCCGGCCAGTAGGCTATATGGGATTTCCTTTCATCAAAATCCAGAACATTTAAATGAGGCATCTGTCAATAAAAAGTTACTTTCGAGCTTTAGTTGTTGTGTCCAGTGTGAATGACTTAGTGTTACTACCATTTAGTGAAAGGAAGAAATGACTTAGTGTTACTACCATTTAGTGAAAGGATGGAATGACTTAGTGTTACTACCATTTAGTGAAAGGATGGAATGACTTAGTGTTACTACCATTTAGTGAAAGGATGGAATGACTTAGTGACTACCATTTAGTGAAAGGATGGAATGACTTAGTGTTACTACCATTTAGTGAAAGGATGGAATGACTTAGTGTTACTACCATTTAGTGAAAGGATGGAATGACTTAGTGTTACTACCATTTAGTGAAAGGATGGAATGACTTAGTGTTACTACCATTTAGTGAAAGGATGGAATGACTTAGTGTTACTACCATTTAGTGAAAGGATGGAATGACTTAGTGTTACTACCATTTAGTGAAAGGATGGAATGACTTAGTGTTACTACCATTTAGTGAAAGGATGGAATGACTTAGTGTTACTACCATTTAGTGAAAGGATGGAATGACTTAGTGTTACTACCATTTAGTGAAAGGATGGAATGACTTAGTGTTACTAGTGAAAGGATGGAACGACTGTTACTACCATTTAGTGAAAGGATGGAATGACTTAGTGTTACTACCATTTAGTGAAAGGATGGAATGACTTAGTGTTACTACCATTTAGTGAAAGGATGGAATGACTTAGTGTTACTACCATTTAGTGAAAGGATGGAATGACTTAGTGTTACTACCATTTAGTGAAAGGATGGAATGACTTAGTGTTACTACCATTTAGTGAAAGGATGGAATGACTTATTTAGTGTTACTACCATTTAGTGAAAGGATGGAATGACTTAGTGTTACTACCATTTAGTGAAAGGATGGAATGACTTAGTGTTACTACCATTTAGTGAAAGGATGGAATGACTTAGTGTTACTACCATTTAGTGAAAGGATGGAATGACTTAGTGTTACTACCATTTAGTGAAAGGATGGAAAGACTTCAGATTGTTACTACCATTTAGTGAAAGGATGGAATGACTTAGTGTTACTACCATTTAGTGAAAGGATGGAATGACTTAGTGTTACTACCATTTAGTGAAAGGATGGAATGACTTAGTGTTACTACCATTTAGTGAAAGGATGGAATGACTTAGTGTTACTACCATTTAGTGAAAGGATGGAATGACTTAGTGTTACTACCATTTAGTGAAAGGATGGAATGACTTAGTGTTACTACCATTTAGTGAAAGGATGGAATGACTTAGTGTTACTACCATTTAGTGAAAGGATGGAATGACTTAGTGTTACTACCATTTAGTGAAAGGATGGAATGACTTAGTGTTACTACCATTTAGTGAAAGGATGGAATGACTTAGTGTTACTACCATTTAGTGAAAGGATGG
>NC_060196.1:13445931-13455931 GCF_021184085.1 Oncorhynchus gorbuscha | reverse complement strand
ACTAGACTGACTCTATATTAGACTGACTCTATACTAGACTGACTCTATATTAGACTGACTCTATATTAGACTGACTCTATACTAGACTGACTCTATATTAGACTGACTCTATATTAGACTGACTATATTAGACTGACATTTTGGATTTGAGATCAAATGTTTCATATGAGGTGACATTCTATAATGTCCCCTTTTATTTGAGGGTATTTTAATAAATATCTGTTTCACCATTTAGAGAAATAAAAGCATTTTATGTATCTAGTCCCCCATTTGAAGAAGTCATAAATATTCTGACCAATTAGCTATAGTGTATTAAAGTAGTCAAAAGTATTTGGTCCCATATTCTTTGAACACAATGACTACATCAACCCTGTGATGCCATCATTGAGAAAGATCATGAATTAATCATGAATAATAATGAGTGAGGGAGTTACAGAGGCTACAACAAAACATGCTAACCTCTCACCATTACCAATAACAGAGGCTACAACAAAACATGCTAACCTCTCACCATTACCAATAACAGAGGCTACAACAAAACATGCTAACCTCTCACCATTACCAATAACAGAGGCTACAACAAAACATGCTAACCCCTCACCATTACCAATAACAGAGGCTACAACAAAACATGCTAACCCCTCACCATTACCAATAACAGAGGCTACAACAAAACATGCTAACCTCTCACTATTACCAATAACAGAGACTACAACAAAACATGCTAACCTCTCACCATTACCAATAACAGAGGCTACAACAAAACATGCTAACCCCTCACCATTACCAATAACAGAGGCTACAACAAAACATGCTAACCCCTCACCATTACCAATAACAGAGGCTACAACAAAACATGCTAACCTCTCACCATTATCAATAACAGAGACAACAACAAAACATGCTAACCTCTCACCATTACCAATAACAGAGACAACAACAAAACATGCTAACCTCTCACCATTACCAATAACAGAGACGACAACAAAACATACTAACCTCTCACCATTACCAATAACAGAGACTACAACAAAACATGCTAACCTCTCACCATTACCAATAACAGAGACTACAACAAAACATGCTAACCTCTCACCATTACCAATAACAGAGACTACAACAAAACATGCTAACCCCTCACCATTACCAATAACAGAGGCTACAACAAAACATGCTAACCTCTCACCATTACCAATAACAGAGACTACAACAAAACACGCTAACCTCTCACCATTATTAATAATAATAATGACTTGTCTTCCAACGTCTGGTAACGGATTAATAATAATGACTTGTCTCCTAATATGAAACATTCTATCTCAAATCCAAAATGCTGGAGCAGAGCACCAAATGTAAAACTGTAAGCTTCACCGTCCAAACACATATGGTGTGGACTATGTATGTCTGGTAAACACATGTGAATTTGGTGAACAGTTATCACTTGTTGACAAACTACAGGAATTACTGACCTCAGAGTCTCCAGTTTACAGTGGGGATTCCCCAGTCCAGCAGAGAGCAGATCCACTCCTGAATCCTTCAGGTCATTGTTACTCAGATCCAGCTCTCTCAGGTGTGAGGGGTTTGACTCCAGAGCTGAGACCAGAGAAGCACAGCCTTCCTCTGTGACTCCACAGCCTGACAGCCTGACAAAGAGATCATCATGACTTCACAAACACACTGTTCATTTAACACCAGTAGTGTAGAAGGACAACGGCAGATGCATTTGGTTTATTTTCCCAAACAACATATAGATTCATCTTCCGTCTCCTAGAATTGTATGGTCATATTGTTATACAGATGTGAAAATCAATGAATTTATTGAATATGTTATTCAAAATAATATATTAAACATTATAAAACATATTTTTCTCTGAACTGAATATTTCTTCCTGATGATTAGTTCTTAAATGTCATTTTATTTACTCACAGAACAGCTCTGGAGGCTTTGACCACTGGCAGCAGCCTCAGAAGACCTTCCTCTGATCTGGAGTATTTCTTCAGGTCAAACACATCCAGCTCCTTTTCTGAAGTCAGCAACACAAAGACCAGAGCTGACCACTGTGCAGGTGACAGGTTGGGTTTTGAGAGACTTCCTGATCTCAGGTAGCTTTGGATCTCCTCCACTAGAGAATGGTCATTCAGTTCATTCAGACAGTGGAACAGATTGATGCTCCTCTCTGGAGAGGGATTCTCCCTGATCTTCTTCTTGATGTAGTTGACTGTTTCTTCATGGCTCTGTGAGCTGCTTCTTGTCTTTGTCAGTAGACCTCGTAAGTGCTTCTGATTGGACTCCAGTGAGAGGCCCAGAAGGAAGCGGAGGAAAAGGTCCAGGTTTCCTGTCTCACTTTGTAAGGCTTTATCCACAGCACTCTTGTAGAAAGTAACTTCAGGCTTGTAGGAAGTAACTTTACGCCTTTGTTTGATCCTCAAGAAAAAGTTCCTGAACATTGACTGTGCTTTGGCCATTAGATTCTCATTGTTGTTGATGAATGAGAGGAACACATATACAGCAGCCAGAAACTCCTGAATGCTCAGATGAACAAAGCAGTACACCTTGTCCTGGTACAGCCCACATTCCTCTTTAAAGAGCTGTGTGCACAATCCTGAGTACACTGAGGCTTCATTAACATCAATGCCAGCCTCTTTCAGGTCTTTTTCATAGAAAATCAGATTGCCATTCACAAGCTGTTGAAAAGCCAGTTTACCCAGTGACAGAATGCTCTCTTTATTCCAGTGTGGACCTGTCTCTTCTTTCCCAAGATACTTTTCATTCTTCTGTTTGGTATGACACACCACAAGGTGTGTGTACATCTCAGTCAGAGTCTTGGGCATCTCTTCTCTCTTGTGTTTCAGCATGTGTTCAAGGACTGTTGCAGAAATCCAACAGAAGACTGGAATGTGGCACATGATGTGGAGGCTCCTTGATGTCTTTATGTGTGAGATGATTCTGCTGGCCAGGTCCTCATCACTGAATCTCTTCCTGAAGTACTCCTCCTTCTGTGGGTCATTGAACCCTCGTACCTCTGTCACCTGGTCAACACACCCTGAAGGGATCTTATTGGCTGCTGCAGGTCGGGTAGTTATCCAGAGGAGAGCAGAGGGAAGCAGATTTCCCTTGATGAGATTTGTCAGCAGAACATCCACTGAGGTTGACTCTGTGACGTCCCAACAGATCTTGTTCTTCTGGAAGTCTAGGGGCAGTCGGCACTCATCCAGACCATCAAAGATGAACAGAACTTTGTACTTGTTGTAGATGGAGATTCTTGATTCTTTGGTTTCCATTGAGAAGTGATTAAGAAGTTCAATGAAAGTGTGTTTGTCCTCTTTCATCAAATTCAGCTCCCGGAAAGGGAATGAAAATACGAATTGGACATCCTGATTTGCTTTTCCTTCAGCCCAGTCCAGAATGAACTTCTGCACAGAGACTGTTTTTCCAATGCCAGCGACTCCCTTTGTCAGCACAGTTCTGATAGGTTTGTCTTGTCCAGTTAAGGGTTTGAAGATGTCGTTACATTTGATTGGAGTCTCTGGTCTTGCTTGTTTCCTGGTTGTTGTCTCAATCTGTCTCAGCTCATGTTCATTATTGACCTCTCCTGTTCCACCCTCTGTGATGTAGAGCTCTGTGTAGATCTTATTGAGAAGTGTTGGGTTTCCTTGTTTAGCGATCCCCTCAAATATACATTGAAACTTCTGCTTTAGATTAGATTTGAGTTCACGTTGGCAAATCACAGCAAGCTCATCTGAATGAAGAAATAACAGAGGATATTAATATTATGTCTGTTTTAATGCCTACAGTATTGAAGGACTGTTATAAAGTTGTAAATTATAATAATGTATTCTCTAAACTGACTGTATAAATGTGTAAATGTTTTCATAATGCGTTACAGACTGGTGTGACTGATTATATTATTATTGGTATTATTGATGGTATTATTAATGTTCTCTCTCTAAATTAATCAGCACAACACATCCCTGCTGCTACTTGATGAGGTCACTAGGTGTTGTGTTAAGGCTGCTACAATATCATTGAATTACACAGCTACTTTAGCTGTACTTTAGCTACAGCTTTTAAATATTATAAAACAGCATTCAACATGAGGCAGACAGATCTTACATTTCTCCAGTGTGTCAGCAAGCTCCTTCTGGTTCATTTTCCTCAGGATGTGCAGTGTGATCTTCAGAGCCCCCTCTCTGGCACTGCTCTCCTGCTTCTCATCTTCAGCGTCCACCACTTCCTGCTTCTGACTCTCAAAGCCTTCTGGGAGTTCTGGACCAAGAATCCTCTTGAACATCTTCAGCTCGTTCTTCACAAATGTCATAATTTTCTCTTCAAGCATCTGGAAAAAATTAAGTAAATTAGTTAAGCAAGAGAATAAATGCTTCTCATTAACACATTAATGAATGATTGACAGATCAACTTTTCTTGAGGTAAACAAAAACAAATGTACATAACAGGACCACATACACTGAAAATGGAGGCCAGGTCTGTTTGATGACTCTGGGAAGACTGACCACTGAGAATCTCTGACTCTGATCTCTCCTGTTGGTTTCTGTGGACAAAACATGAGATTACATCTCCTCATCCAGGGAGTTCACACACACACACACACACACACACACACACACACACACACACACACACACACACACACACACACACACACACACACACACACACACACACACACACACACACACACACACACACACACACACACACACACACACACACACACACACACACACACACACACACACACACACACACACACACACACACACAGGGAATGTTGTGTTTGTTTAATATTGTTTTAGGACTATGGAAATGGACAAAATGATGAGCCTATGGATTATGAAAACAACAACAATAAATGGGAAAATGGGAGGAGAAATGACTAGAGACAGTGTTGTTTAACTCACTGACCAGGACCCATGAGTTCTTCTTACCTTTGTTCAGTAGAAAAGTCTCCCTCTCTAAAGGCGACGCGGACAGTTCTGTTAGAGGAGGTTCCATAGACCAGTCACTCTTCATGGACACACAGCTGGGAACAGGGGTTAGGCTGGTCTCTCCTGCTTGATTGGGCTTCAACACAACAGAGACAAACATTACATCTCTCATCTACTCTGAGCTCAGATGGGAAACAGGAGTTTCATTCCAAAAAGCTATATATCCATTTTCAGAAATGTTTGTAAATTAGCTTTTATTGTTTAAAGAAGTTATGTTTGTTAAGTTTTTTTGCTAAATGAGGAGATGGCACGTGGGTACCTGCTTCTATAAACCAATGAGGAGATGGCACGTGGGTACCTGCTTCTATAAACCAATGAGGAGATGGCACGTGGGTACCTGCTTCTATAAACCAATGAGGAGATGGCATGTGGGTACCTGCTTCTATAAACCAATGAGGAGATGGCACCTGCTCCTATAAACCAATGAGATGCAGCGCGATCTGCGTCACAAATAGAACTGACTTCTAGACGCTCGTTGACGCGAATAATGAGACTATAAGGAGTACCAGTACTGAGTCAATGTGCAGGGTACCAGGTAGTTGAGGTAATAATGAGACTATAAGGAGTACCAGTACTGAGTCAATGTGCAGGGTACCAGGTAGTTGAGGTAATAATGAGACTATAAGGAATACCAGTACTGAGTCAATGTGCAGGGTACCAGGTAGTTGAGGTAATAATGAGACTATAAGGAATACCAGTACTGAGTCAATGTGCAGGGTACCAGGTAGTTGAGGTAATAATGAGACTATAAGGAATACCAGTACTGAGTCAATGTGCAGGGTACCAGGTAGTTGAGGTAATAATGAGACTATAAGGAGTACCAGTACTGAGTCAATGTGCAGGGTACCAGGTAGTTGAGGTAATAATGAGACTATAAGGAGTACCAGTACTGAGTCAATGTGCAGGGTACCAGGTAGTTGAGGTAATAATGAGACTATAAGGAGTACCAGTACTGAGTCAATGTGCAGGGTACCAGGTAGTTGAGGTAATAATGAGACTATAAGGAGTACCAGTACTGAGTCAATGTGCAGGGTACCAGGTAGTTGAGGTAATAATGAGGCTATAAGGAGAAATAGTACTGAGTCAATGTGCAGGGTACCAGGTAGTTGAGGTAATAATGAGGCTATAAGGAGTACCAGTACTGAGTCAATGTGCAGGGTACCAGGTAGTTGAGGTAATAATGAGACTATAAGGAGTACCAGTACTGAGTCAATGTGCAGGGTACCAGGTAGTTGAGGTAATATCCACATGTAGGTAGGGGTATAAGTGACTAGGCAACCAGAATAGAGATTACATCTCCTCATCCAGGGAGTTCAGACACACACACACACACACACACACACACACACACACACACACACACACACACACACACACACACACACACACACACACACACACACACACACACACACAGGGAATGTTGTGTTTGTTTAATATTGTTTTAGGACTATGGAAATAGACAAAATGATGAGCCTATGGATTATGAAAACAACAACAATAAATGGGAAAATGGGAGGAGAAATGACTAGAGACAGTGTTGTTTAACTCACTGACCAGGACCCATGAGTTCTTCTTACCTTTGTTCAGTAGAAAAGTCTCCCTCTCTAAAGGTTAGAGGAGGTTCCATAGACCAGTCACTCTTCATGGACACACAGCTGGGAACAGGGGAGGCTGGTCTCTCCTGCTTGATTGGACTTCAACACAACAGAGACAAACATTACATCTCTCATCTACTCTGAGCTCAGATGGGGAAACATAAGAAGAGTTTCACAAATAGAACTGACTTCCAGATGTTAGTTAATGGCGCGTGGGTACCTGCTTCTATAAACCAATGAGGAGATGCAGCGCGAACTGCGTCACAAATATAACTGACTTCCAGACGTTAGTTAATGGCGCGAGAGCAGTGTGTCATTTAAAATGACGAAATTAATTTGGCGTCGCGAGCGTTGTAGTCAGTCTGTCAGCCCCGCTAAAAGGCTGGTGTCGTTACTCTGCCTTCTCCGGGGCATGTTGAGGTACATTTACTAACCGGGAGGGTTGAATGATGTAATTTATTGGAGGGCTGGAAGACGCACTCTCGAGGTTGTTTACTCACAATATCAGATATTAAATATATTTTTTATAATGAATGTATACTGAGGTTGAGGTTCTGACTAGTGATTATTTACCTGGGGTTCAATACCTGCTATTGAGGCGCTCTGAAAATAATATTCAAACGTTCGGTCCTTGAACACAGAGGGGTTAAACACTAAAGTTACCGTCCATCTAGTGAAGAGAGGAGAACCGGACAGAGGTAGCCAGCATCCGTCAAGAAGCCGGTGATGATGTAGTGGTAGCTATGGTAACACTGTCCCTCACCGTAAAGAAAAAAGCAAATTGAACAATAAACTTCGGTGTCTCAACACTAACAAACTCCGTCATATTCCCCAAGATCACCTCAGTCCACTCTGCGCGTAACCGGACAATATCCACACCGAACGTGGACGAGGACAGTTCTGTACGGGGACGCGGACAGTTCTGTACGGGGACGCGGACAGTTCTGTACGGGGACGCGGACATGAGCTGTGCAACACAATAACCTAAACCCAGTCTTTACAGTGGGTTACATTAGTAATATTCATTTTTTTATTATTATGTTTAACAAACATTTTTACAAAATTATAACAACGTTTTGAGATCAAACATTCAGTTTTTTTATAACAATATTTTGAGATCTGGGACCATATACACAAAGTGTCTCAGAGTAGAAAATTGGTCGTATAAGTGCTGAGAATAAAGACATTTTACACTAATGAGTATAAATTACCTAGTTACCTACCCATTACCTAAATTACCTACCCACCTAGTCAGCAGATATTTAGGACACCTCGTGAGCTGTCTAAGTAGTTAAGAGTTAACAGCAGGTGTCTTGATAATACTATAGAATCATGCAGTGAGTCAGTGGTTCCTGAGCCACATGTAATTGCATTGCAGTAATTAAAAATAATGTTTTTATATTTCTATGTGATCAACCCATAAATAATGTAGACCTACATGCAACAGTATGTCTTGTGCTTTTGGCGATGAGTTATGTATGATAATGATGTATAACTAGTGATACCATGTTTGTCTGCATAGCATTTTGTCTTCATTTTGGCAGATTAACTCAGGCTTATTTCTGAAGATTAACTCAGGTTTTCACCCAGTGGCTAAGGAGTTGGAGCTGTGTCTGAAAGGTGGCTGGTTTGAATCCCGTGAGCTGGAAAAAAAACTGCTGCTGGGTTCACCACGTCAAAACCTCAAAACATTAACCTTTCGTTGATCAGAACTCTAGAGGTTCTTCTTCGCTGAACCCAAAAAATATAACTTTTTCATAAGACTCCTGAACAGGTAACCAATGGTTACCCAACCTATTTACATTGTGTGTGTCCCCCTCTTTTATGTTGCTGCTACTCTCTGTTTATCTTATAAGCACAGTCACTTTAACGATACCTACATGTACATACTTTTGACCTCCTTTACATGTTAGCTAAAGGCATCTCCTTTACATGTTAGCTAAAGGCATCTCCTTTACATGTTAGCTAAAGGCATCTCCTTTACATGTTAGCTAAAGGCATCTCCTTTACATGTTAGCTAAAGGCATCTCCTTTACATGTTAGCTAAAGGCATCTCCTTTACATGTTAGCTAAAGGCATCTCCTTTACATGTTAGCTAAAGGCATCTCCTTTACATGTTAGCTAAAGGCATCTCCTTTACATGTTAGCTAAAGGCATCTCCTTTACATGTTAGCTAAAGGCATCTCCTTTACATGTTAGCTAAAGGCATCTCCTTTCATTTTGTCTTCATTTAATTATCTATAACAATAATAATTATCTATAACAAGTAATACCATGTATGTCTGCATAGCATGTTGTCTTCATTTTGGCAGATTAACTCAGGCTTATTTCTGAACAGGCTGGAGTCACATCCTCAAAACATTCATGAACCTTTCGTTGATCAGAACTCTGGAGGTTCTTCTTCACTGAAAAAATAATAACTTTTAGTGGTTCCATATATTAAGGAAGTGATAGAAGCCTTTTTGGTTCAAGGAAGGAACCTTTCTTTTCTAATAAACACGTTTTTCTTCTGATTATTTAGTTATCTACATCATGTTATTTCCAGTTCTCCCTTTGGAGCACAACATCACGTTGTTAAATAATAATCCTAAATTGGCCCTTTGAAGGATTGAGAACCCTGGTTTAGCAGATGCTCTTATCCAGAGTGATTTACAGAAAGTGCTTTCATCTTAATTAAGATAGCTAAGTGAGTATATATATATATATATACCCATCTAAAATCTATTAGTTAAAACTCTGAGAACAGTAATATTGATGGTACCCATAGCAACCATTTCTGATTAAAAAACAAATGTGAACATTTTGGAAATAAACTCATAATAATGTTATCAAAAATTGTCATCTCACCTCTTAGCTTTGGTGCCATGTTCCCCAGAGAGACTCATTTTAGAGGCAGGGCCCCCCCTCCCTTCTCTCCCCAGAGAGACTCATTTTAGAGGCAGGGCCCCCCTCTCTCTCCCCAGAGAGACTCATTTTAGAGGCAGGGCCCCCCTCCTCTCTCTCCCCAGAGAGACTCATTTTAGAGGCAGAGCCCCGCTCCTCTCTCTCCCCAGAGAGACTCATTTTAGAGGCAGGGCCCCCCTTCTTGCTCTCCTCAGAGAGACTCATTTTAGAGGCAGGGCCCCGCTCCTCTCTCTCCCCAGAGAGACTCATTGTAGAGCACTGACCCCTAAACAGAGATCCAAAATGTTGGTTGTGGTTAACACAGTAATTATTTAATGTTAATTGTTATAATATATTAATTTTCTCTCATGAAACATTTACTAACAGACATAGAAACAATCAGAAGATTTATTGCAATCACATGAAAACGTAGTTGTGACATTTCATCTCCATGGTAACTGTCTGTAATAATAATAAGTCACTGTTTGTTAAGGTAGTTATAGACAGTACAA